>NW_024730668.1:21773663-21928663 GCF_018991925.1 Homarus americanus
GTAGTTATGTATTGCTGCTCGGAATTGTTCTATGTATACTGTATAGCTTAAATGAAAGACATTACTACAACGTCCAGCAGCTAAGAGATTAAATACAGGAACAGTAACACTCAATAACCTGGCATTTGATAACTCGGAATTTCATAACTTGGTCTGATATTGTCCCCGAATGTAATACAGTCTAGTTTAACCGGAAATGCTGAGATATATAAAATTATCTGGGGAAAATCTTACATATTTGGCCACTCATCACCAGCCAGTATCATGTCACCAACTAAGATAAGCCATTCATTTTTGCCTCAGTGCTGTAAGCGCTTTTTACATTTAGCAATTACAAAACTACAGACATAATGGGTCTATAATTTTTTGTATTTGAGGAGGAGAGGAGGAGAGGAGGAGGCAGGAGGAGGAGGAGGAGGGAGGAGGAGGAGGAGGAGGAGGAGGAGGAGGAGGAGGAAGGGAGGGAGAGGAGGGAGGAGGGAGGAGGAGCAGGGAGGAGGAGGGAGGAGGAGGAGGAGGAGGAGGAGGAGGAGGAGGAGGAGGAGGAGGAGGTGAGGAGGAGGAGGAGGAGAGGAGGAGAGAGGAGGAGGAGAGGAGGAGGAGGGAGGGAGGAGGAGGAGGAGGGAGAGGAGGAGAGAGGAGGAGGAGGAGGAGGAGGAGGAGGAGGAGGAGGGGGAGGAGGCAGGAGGAGGAGAGAGGGAGGAGAGGAGAAGGAGGAGGGAGGAGGAGGGAGGAGGGAGAGGAGGAGGAGGAGGAGGGAAGGAGGAGGAGGGAGGAGGGGAGGAGGCAGGAGGAGGAGGAGGGAGGAGGGAGGAGGAGAGGGAGGAGGAGGAGGAGGAGGAGGAGGGAGGGAGTAGGGAGGAGGGAGGGGAGGAGGAGGAGGAGGAGGAGGAGGAGGAGGAGGAGGAGGAGGAGGAGAGAGGGAGGAGGAGGAGGAGGAGGAGGAGAGGGGAGGAGAGGAGGGAGGAGAGGAGAGGAGGAGGAGGAGGAGGAGGAGGAGAGGAGAGAGGGAGGAGGAGGGAGGCAGGGAGGAGGAGGAGGAGGAGGAGGAGGAGGAGGAGGAGGAGGAGGAGGAGGAGGGGAGGAGGAGGAGGGAGGAGGGAGGAGGAGGAGAGGAGGAGGAGGAGGAGGAGGGAGGGAGGAGGGAGGAGGAGGAGAGGGAGGAGGGAGGGAGGAGGGAGAGGAGAGGAGGAGGGAGGGGAGGAGAGGAGAGAGGGAGGAGGGGAGGAGGAGGGAGGAGGAGGAGGGGAGGGGAGAGGGAGGAGGGAGGGAGGAGGAGGAGGAGGGGAGGAGGGGAGAGGGAGGAGGGAGGAGGGAGGGGAGGGAGGAGGAGAGGGAGGGAGGGAGGAGGAGGGAGGGGAGGGAGGGAGGAGGGAGGGAGGAGGAGGAGGGAGGGAGGGAGGAGGGAGGGAGGAGGGAGGAGGGAGAGGGAGGGAGAGGAGGGGAGGGAGGAGAGGGAGGGAGGGAGGGAGGAGGAGGAGGAGGAGGAGGAGGGAGGAGGAGGAGGGGAGGAGGAGGGAGGGAGGAGGAGGGAGGAGAGGGAGGGAGGGGAGGGAGGAGGGGAGGGAGGAGGGAGGAGGAGGAGGAGAGGGAGGGAGGGAGAGGAGGAGGGAGGGAGGAGGGAGGGAGGAGGAGGAGGAGGAGGAGAGGAGGAGGGAGGAGGGAGGGAGGGAGGGGAGGAGAGGAGGGAGGAGGGAGGAGGAGGAGGAGAGGGAGGAGGAGGGGAGGAGGAGGAGGAGGAGGAGGAGAGGAGAGGAGGAGGAGGGAGAGAGGGAGGAGGGAGGGAGGAGGAGGGAGGAGGAGGAGGAGGGAGGAGGAGGAGGAGGGAGGGAGAGGAGGAGGAGGAGGAGGGAGGGAGGGAGAGGAGGGAGGGAGGAGGAGGAGGAGGAGGGAGGAGGGAGGAGGGAGGAGGGAGGGAGGAGGGAGGGAGGGAGGGAGGAGGGAGGGAGGAGGGAGGGAGGGAGGGAGGGAGGAGGGGAGGGGAGGGAGAAGGAGGGAGGGGGAGGAGGGACAGGGAGGAGGGAGGGAGGGAGGGGAGGAGGAGGAGGAGGAGGAGGAGGAGGAGGAGGAGGGAGAGGGAGGAGGAGGGAGGGAGGGGAGGGAGGGGAGGGGAGGGGAGGGAGGGAGGGAGAGGAGGGAGGAGAGAGAGGGAGAGGGAGGGAGGGAGGGGAGGGAGGGAGGGAGGGAGGAGGGAGGGAGGGAGGAGGGGGAGGGAGAGGAGGAGGAGGAGGAGGGAGGAGAGGGAGAGGGAGGAGGGGAGGGAGGGAGGGAGGGAGGGAGGGAGGAGGGAGGGAGGAGGAGGGAGAGGAGGAGGAGGAGGGAGGAGGGAGGAGGGAGGAGGAGGAGGAGGAGGAGGAGGGAGGAGGAGAAGGAGGGAGGAGGAGGAGGAGGGAGGAGGAGGAGAGGAGAGGGAGGGAGGGAGGGAGGAGGAGGGAGGGAGAGAGGAGGGAGGAGGGAGGGAGGGAGGGAGGGAGGGAGGAGGAGGAGGAGGAGAGGAGGGAGGGAGGAGGAGGAGGAGGGAGGAGGAGGAGGAGGGGAGGGAGGAGGAGGGGAGGGAGGGAGGAGGGAGGAGGAGGAGGAGGAGGGAGGGAGAGGAGGAGAGGAGGAGGAGAGGGAGAGGAGGAGGAGAGGGGAGGGAGGGAGGAGGAGGAGGAGGGGAGGGAGGGAGAGAGAGGGAGGGGAGGAGGAGAGGGGAGGAGGAGGAGGGAGGAGGAGGAGAGAGGAGGGAGGGAGGGAGGAGGGAGAGGAGGAGGAGGAGGAGGAGGAGGAGGAGGAGGAGGAGAGGGAGGAGGAGGAGAGGAGAGAGGAGGAGGAGCTGATGGGATAATTTTTTTGAAAATTTAGTGAATGGTAATGTTGAAGAAAAAATATATGTTAATGTGTTAAAATATAAGCATTTACTGCTCAGTGTTTACATAAAAGATTTTTCATATCACAGGGTTTAGCAGCTGGCTAAAAGCCTGCTGAATCACATTTATTGTTGAGGATGAAGTGATTTTACTTTGTAATTTATCATGATTTCAAATTAATATAAAACAAATTCTCTCGCTATTTAATGTCATATACAGGTACTGTACTGTTGTATTTCCAACACCATATTCCATTTGAAGAAAGTGAATAGACACCCTTATTAATATCCTGTATTTCCACTTCCTACAATACTGTAAGCATAACATCCTTCATTTTTGCAGCACTACAGGCAGCACTTAGTTGCTTAAGAGATGCCATTAATAGAATGAATCTTCTTATAATATAAAAATGAATTTGAATACAAACACGTGCATTTCGCAACGGCGCCAGTTTGAATGTGACCACACGACCCAGAAAATGCAAGTAGCAATTGTCAGAGATTTTAGAAGATGAGTAACACATGGCAGGATTTTTCCACTTGAATCTTGGATACCAACATATTCAGGAGGATCAGATTTTTGAAGTTTTACTGTACTGATTGAGTTCGCACAAAGGGGATGGCGGTACTGTACTTACCAGCAGATGCTGTAGTCTTGAGTCTACAATAGGTACACTGTCCACTCTGCTGAATGCCAGTACAGCAATAACAGTTGATACGTTATTCGCGTGGGTTCCATGGACCCCTTAATAGTCACAACCCAGTATTAAAGGCCTTAGTACTGTATTGGTGTTTGAGTTACTTGAGTCACCCATAAAAACACCCACATATGGTATTTCAGTATGTTTTTCTTTAAATACACATGTATTAGCCCCTGTCTTATAGGCAGAAGTATTTATATAAAAGGGTTAATTACATTAGACGTATATACTCTATCACCCCCTGTAACTTTCCACTAGCTATGAGGTAGCATGTTCAGAGCACGTGTTATGTGCCCATGGGAAGTCACGTCACTTAGTGCTGAGTAAAGCATTAAGTAACCGCCTCTGGCCACCTATTGCGGCAGTAGTTTGATAATCCTGACTAGAGAAAGATGTTATTGAGAGCCATCGTGATGGTTTATTCCCTCGAGGGAGGCGTTGGATATATTTCCTTTCTTCCTCAATGGGTTCCTATTCACCTCACTCAACTATCTCATCAACAGGACGTACTTAGCAGAGCTATTTAACATAGCCTTCATCGCCATTTTAACACTCATAGCTACAGTAATTTACGCACTGTAATATTCCTTTGAAAGTGTACATATAACTCTTTATAATAAATACAACAAATGGAAATATATGATTTCACTACAGAAGATCCAAATCTTTTATCTATATTTTACTATGTCTAAAATATAAGGTAATGCTTCACAAGTGGTTGTTACAAGTGGTGATAACCCAGGAAGTTTGTTACATATACAAAGTTTCACAAGTAACTGTTATATTCATTTAAAAAGTCACCTCAACAGATACACAGTTGGTAAAGGTAGAGATATTATGTTTTCCCCATTACTGTAAGCATACTGTTACATTTGTGCCATTAAGAAGCAAATCGTTATACACATACAATGGTGAAAAACACTAAAAAAACAATAAAATATACTTACAACAATATTCAATACAGTATATACTGTACTATATTATACTATAAGGTGTACTGAACAAGTTTGTACGTTATGTCTGAGATACTTGAGGCACCCATAAACACGACATACAGGTATACAGTATGATATTTCAGTAAGTTTTCTTTAAATACACGTACAATGATGAAAAACATTAATAAAACATTGTAATCATACAATATACTGTACTATACAGTAAGTATAAAATAAGAAAAAATTAAGTGGAAAGGGAGTTGTGTGTGACGGAGTATGGGTGGCTGGACTGGACTCAACGGAAATTTCCCACCCCTTTATAACAGTTTGCAATTTCACCATAATTCCCATATTATTTATGTTCATTTGGTGCCAGGTTAATGAAATATTATTGTTAAGTAATCCCACACTCAACCCCAGATGAGTTATTTAATTTGTTTACTTATGGAAACAGCTGACCAGCCAGCAAGCCCTGGCATCTGCCTGTGTTATTTATTTACATATTTATATATTTACTAATTGGTGTAATGGTGTCACCCAAAGGATGATTATGAGAAGGGAAGGAACTTTTTATGTACAACTACTTTTTTTTATATCTTCAACCAATATTTTTCTTCTTTATTAGGGAATGAACTGTAAACCGTAAAATTGTGAATGGCAAGGGTTTACTGTATATGTAACTGTAATCACTTCTTACATCTTAATACCTGCAATGGAGGTAGGGGTAGGGGATTAGTGAGTATTAATGTTAGTGACTTGACCTGATGCAATGTCAGGTCATGCATTGCATATAAGCTCCTCTCATTTGCAGTGGAGGTAGGGTGGGGGATTAATGGGTCTCATGAAGAGAAGTTGTCTTGAATAAATATGAAAGCTAAAGTGCTCCAATATTTCCCTTTTCCTGTACATATGGGACACTTACTGAATGTACAGTTTATGTAACTGTTCTCACTTTTTTACGTCTTAACATTGGTACAGTAAGGTACAGCACTGCGCAACACAAATTGTATGCAAAAACAACAGTTAGCTAGGAAACAACCTTCTACAATGGCAGCAGAATATGAACTTAGCAATCTAAACAGCTAAGCCATCCACTCGCCTGGCACCTGATTTTCTCCTTGGAATGGAGGGTTTTCCCAGTGTTTAAAGCACCCTTTGGTACTTTTGTGATATTATGATGCATCAAACATAATAAACTTCTTGAGAAGAAAGTTCAATGCCTACCTCTTGAGAGAAGATGAAGCATTCCACACATCATCCGGGTCGATGCCAGCAGCGTCTTTGTTGAGAGCTGTGCAAAAGATGCCACACTCCAGGTAAGTAGTGTACCATGTCAACACTCCCATCATGATGAAGTAGGCCACTACACACACACACATTACACTTCTGAAAATACCAACACTAATGTTTAAGAATACTGTACCTGTATAATCATCAATAAAAAAAAATTTAAGGATCGATCCTGGATATTCCATTTCATAACCCAAGTTGAGACAAGGAAAGATCTGTAGTGTACCCACCAATTCTGTGCTGACCTACATACTGTAGTTAGCCCAGCAACATTAGGTATGTACACCCACTAAAAAAATTATTCAGCACCCGTGTCATATTGTATCATGCCGTAAGGGTGCGGGATAATTTTTTAGTGGGTGTACATGCATGTACTGTATACATGTGTGTGTGTGTGTGTGTGTGTACAAATATCATGTACATCCAAAAAATATTATTCGGCACCTTTACGGCGTGATACAATATGACGCGGGTGCCGAATAATTTTTTATTGGGTGTACAGTACAGTATATAACAAGCACACCAATAAATTACTCAATAGCCATCATTCACAGCAGGGCCAGAGGTTGAGTGACTTAAATGCAGAAGTAGGTGTTGCAAGAACTTGCCGACTTCCTGCTCCTTCAAGGAAAGGGCACTCCCTAAAAAGACGAAAGCTAACTCTGGTGCACGAAGAAATGTTTACTACCTTTAGTTTTTGACCTTATGATAATTTTTTTGCACATTTTGTATGAAAGCTTGTGTGCACATGTAAGAGTAAAAAACTGTATATGAAGAAAATTACGAACATTATATAGTATCTACCCAAAATTAGGAGTTGAAAAATAACCATAACATAACTCAGGGGTCCTTCTCTCACTCACACTGATTGCGTGAATATCTCTCAGGAGTTTGTTCTGGCTAACTTTATCTTTACTAGTGAATTTTACTGCAATCATGGCCCTTAAGAGGAAAATTAGTGTCAGTGCTCGTGGTGGCAAGTGAGAAAAAGAAAAAACACAAACTGAGAATTTTTGAAGAAAAATGCAAGATATTGGACTTATAAGGAGTGGCACAGCGAACTCTGAAGTTGTACGTCGGTTACCTTAGTATAAAAAGGGGTCATACACATACAGGGGGTCCTCGTTATAAGTGGTTAGTAAGGACCAGAAAAAAGCCACTTAAACTGAAACCCCCTATAAAGGGGAATTAATTCCCATAAGAATTAATAGGATTAGGGTCTAATTACGATCCCCACACCATAAATGGCACTCAAATTTTAATTTGATATTCTTTAACATTTATATATACCTTAGAAACATTTGTTAAACATTATTTTATAAAATTATTTAATTAATCTATTTAAGGTAATTAGAAGTCATTTGGTGTCGGTGCGTTGATGCAGTGAAAGCTACCTAATCATTGGCCGGGCTCCCTAACCACACACTTGCACGCTAATTTCAGAGAAAGTGGTTCACCGAGACAAGTTATAAAAATAAATAATTTTAACATATAAATGATTTTTATTAGCTTACCTTCAAAAGTAACCATTCATGAGTAGAAATGAAACTTCTTTCCAAGCTTGAGCGAGATCCCCAATAAATCCTACAATGCACAGTGCTACAGGCATAAACAGCTGAGCATTCTCGCTCTCCCTAACAATGTTGCCAGCACTCACCGTCTATCAAGCTTCGGATTTTTCAGTAATTCGAGTGACCCTGAGCCCCTCCTTTGTTGAATTCATGAGGGTATAATGTAAAAATAAATATAAAAAATTAAAAATAAATCCTGGAATGAGGAATAATATCTGTGGAGATGGCATGTAATTGCACAGCTGACTTGCCACTCAATAGCACTAAGAGTGGGTGAGGCTGAGTTGTGAGACATGTTATTGTTCAACTCGTAATTTCAGGTAGATATACTGTACCCAGTGTGTAACTTTCTTCATTTTATTTTACTCTGTTACATGCACACACACAATTGCTCATACAGAATGTGCAAACAAAATAAAAATAATAATTATCATAAGGTGAAAAACAAAGGGAATAAACAGTTCTTATGTGGTCTGCAGTTAGCCAACAGAGTGGGGGAGGGAGTCCCCGTAAATTTATAGACTTTTTACATGTACAACACACAAACACAAAAAAGTGACCTTGAAAACCCATAGGTGGCAAGTAATTAGCATTGTGAAAGTAATTAAAAATATTCAGGTGTAATGTGGGAAAGAAATAATCCAGATATCGAACTGCAGAGAGCAGATCCTTAATCAGCATGTTCAGTGGTGTATACTGTACAGTATATTGAGATTTTGAACAAAATCGGTGAAATTAAGATAGCCAAAACCAGCTTTTCTCTCAGAATTAAAACTTAATGTATCTAATTACTTAAGTACATCCTGAATTACACAGAAACACCAAAAAGTGACTTTTGAAAAACATAGGCATCATTGGGACAATAATTACCGATATACAATATCCAAGTGCAAACAACAGATCCTTAATCAGCATGTTAACGAGTCATAGCAAGCTTGCTATTTGAGATGAAAAGGTGGGATTTGTTGTATTAGCATTGTAAATAAATTATCTACAAGCTGTTTTATATGAGTAATCACATTAAAATAATGATTTCTATACCTAAGTGCGAGTAGAACACAAAATTTCTGTACACGTTTAATGAAAATGTTCATACATCACATTATATTTAGAAAATAGTTATAAAAGAAAAGTTGTGAAAAAATTTATATTTTGCTAGGGAGAGGCATCAGGAGGCACCAGACTACCATCACATGGTGCAATGTCCTTGCACTTTTCATGTTTTCCCACCCCTCCACCTTTGCCAGCAATATGAGGCAGGGTTCAAAACTCTCACAACACTGTTATGAATAAATTAAATCACTGTGATTTACGAGAAATCAACAAAAGCCACAGGAAAATGTGTGGAGAATGTAGATCAATGTTATATCCTGGTTCCTTGAAACACAAAAGGGATCGCGCTGACATTGCAAAATATGTATCTTGCGTGTCTAGCACTCATACGCAAACCTTTTTTTTTTTACTTCATACGAAAATTTGCACTATATACCTGTAGAGGTGTTGACCATTATACGATGGGGTTAGGGACTTCAAAAAGCCATAGTATGGTGATTGATCATACATCGATATTAATAACCTCTGGTGAAAAATAAGTTCTGTTCGTGAGATCCTGAAGAGCCAAAATTAACGCCCAGATCGGTTATTTTTCATCTTGTAATTTCGGGTAGGCATACATAATTTTTTATTTTATTTATTTTTTACTTTGCTACGTACACAAACAATCTTTCATTCAGAATGTAAAAAAAAAAAAAATACTGTATTATAACACCAAAAAGATAAAAGAAACACAGTAAACATTTATTACGTGTACAGAAGTTATCACAGAGCAGGGTAGACATACAGTACACAATTTTCTAAAAAAAATTTTACTCAGGTACATGCACACATTCTTTCATACAGAATGTGTAAAAAATAAAAAATAAAAATTATTACAAGGTCAAAAAACATAAAGGGAATAAAAATTTCTTATGTGTAAGGGAGTTATAATAGAGTGGGGGAGGAGGTAGTGGTGTGGGGGGTTGTCATTAGTATTACAAGTATTTTTATTTATTCTTCACTTTTACTGGTACAGTATATTATTTTATGTACAAAGAATAACATTTCAGTCATTCAGTTACCTAGATGACTCGCATCTGGGAAGGGAAGGAGGGAGACGCAGTTACACTTACAGCTCACTGCCTCCACACACACACACTCTCGTGCTCTTCGTTTTTCTTATTCTAAAGTGTTATGCTATACAGTACTGGACTACTGTATTGTCGTAATTAGAAAATTTGGAATTACTGTATTCACGATACGAAGTGATGGAAAATTCTGAATGCATCTCTAATGTTCATTTCTTTCCATTACAGCATGCCCTTAAAATTCGTGGAGGCTAGGTTCTCAAAATGGCCACGAATAGCCAAAAATCTGCAAATAACATTTGCCGACGGGGTGGGTGGGTGTTTACACTTTTACTCGTGCAAAGATGTATATTTCCTTTATGTGTTTGCACCACAAAACTCTCACTTTTAAGATTGCCAGCCATTTTAAAGTGAATTACAAACAAAATTTTTTACAGTGCACAGCATAATCACTGACGTTGGGATTCGAAAATACGTAATTTGACAAAATTTTGGTACGACTGAGGCGGTTGTATGTCTAGGTCAGGGGTGTCAAACTCATGGCCCGTGGGCCAAATGTGGCCCTTGTGATGGTCAGGTGTGGCCAGCGGGATGACAGTAAAATTTATCATCCCGTGAAATTATGAAAGAAATAGATATAATCATGTTTATTTAGTAAAATGATTTTTACATACTTAAGATCAGACAAACCCAAATGAGGTACAGTATTCCTGGTAAGCCAGGTAAGGCAATGTGTGAAGCTGTAATCTTCAATCCTGCAAATATGTGATATAGCACTTATGTTGGCCCTGAAGAGGGTAACTAAAATAAGACTTGGCCCTCAAAAGGTTTTGAGTTTGGCACCACTGGTCTAGGTGGTCGTAAGTCGCTTAGGTCGTAAGTCGGGGAGTAGCTGTATATAGTGTGTGTGTGTGTGTGTGTGTGTGTGTGTGTGTGTGTGTGTGTGTGTGTATATATATATAGTATATATATATATGTCAGCACTACACCTGACAAGCACATGCTTTGTAAACAAACATTAGAGGCCACAACCATCGTAAATCTGATCATAGCCATCGCACAGCGGTAAATTGTGTTACTGTACTGTTTTAACATCATAAAATTGATTGATAGTACTGTACAGTATATAGATACAGTACATCGTATAACGGTTAACACCTGTACAGTATATAGATACAGTACATCGTATAACGGTTAACACCTGTACAGTATATAGATACAGTACATCGTACAACGGTTAACACCTGTACAGTATATAGATACAGTACATCGTACAACGGTTAACACCTGTACAGTATATACAGTACATCGTATAACGGTTAACACCTGTACAGTATATTGATACAGTACATCGTATAACGGTTAACACCTGTACATTATTTGGCAAAGTACAAAAAAAAAAAAATCATAAATTTCATTCAAATAAAATCTAAATCAGAACCAGAAACAAACTAACTCACATCCTATATCTTACCTGGACTGTGGGAACGGATAGAGCCAGTCCCATATAAGAGCAAAGACAGAGAATCCCACTGCTACAGATGAGATGATAAGTCGACCATCAAGCAGCTTATGGCTCTCAACATAACTAAATCTTGACAGCAACACCTAAAATGTAAACAAATACAGTGTGTGAATCATTCAATAGCAGGTTTTTCCTTATCACAGATAAAGAGTTCCCACCCAAAAGAGCCCAAAAATATACAGGGTACAATACTTATAATCTGCTCTGAATATTTGAAGTCACTAACCACCTCTTCTTATATTAAGGGAGAACCAACACCAAGAAACTACACTGAAAATTACCCGGTAATTACCGAGGTCTCTTTCCTGAAGCCAATTGTACACACTAATAGTATAATGACTGTCATTGCAGCAAGACTTCTTTAAGCGGAATTATATAGGGGGTCGAGGCTGTCCAACTTAAGCAAAACCTTCCTACTAGGTTCTTTCAACCATCATTTTGCAGAAAAATCCCTTCTATAAAGAAAAATACTGTACTGTAATGTTAACATACTGTGCTTATTTTTATTGTAACATGAATCTTTAGATGGAGGACAATGGGGACTGCTTACACTTACATTATGTATATTCACACATTTAATTACACTTATATTTAGTATGCACTTAAATCTAGCTGTTGTCATAAAAATTAGTCTGCTTTAGCCAAAACTCTTCACACACATAATGTTCATGAATGCCCCAGCATAGATTGTCTCATATCTTCAATTCCTTTTCAATTGGTAGAGTTCTGAGCACCATTTCTTTTCTCCCAGTGATCCTCAGAGGTGTTGCTTTACCTTTTCTTGCTTCAAGAGCCATAATAATACACCAGGAAAGCACTAAATACGAGAAAACCCCAGGGTGCTCAACGAAAAGTGGTTGCAATAACAAATAAATGGGAACTGATGCCTTGCCCAACTGCCACTCCACACAACCACTCCTAAGCCAAACCTTGTCCTACTTATGGGGGTTTCTGACATACAGAAGTATGAATTAGAGGGGTCTAAACACTTTTGCACACAGTGATGTGTATCACGTGTCATCATCGTCCAATAAGCATGGACATAGAAAATGTCACTCAAGAGATTTTTTTAAAGAAAATTGAACAATTCCGATTGACACTTGAGATTTTGTTTATTTTATGATATAGTATTTTACTTACAGTATTTAAATTTGTAACCATCTTGTGTGTAATATGTGTAATAAAAATGCTCTTCTGTGGCGATTATAAGCGTCTGAGCTATCTGTAAAGTGATGAAGTGTTTTATAAGTGTCTGAGTGTTTATAAAATGTTTATATGTTTATTTTAAAATATTTCACTTGTTCAAACTTGCAAGCATCACAAGTGTGGATTGAGTAATAAATGCCCCTTTGTGGATACAATGACCGTCTGAGCATTTTCCATCACACCAAAAGGTAAAATTGTTTTAAAATAGAGTTTTACAAAATCTGTATACAGTACCTATAATATTACAAAGATTTATTATTGTATAGTACAGTATGTTACAATTCAGTACATTGTATGTATAACAGAACAGTACACAGTGTGAGGATGGAATTGTTTTTCTAAAATTGCTAACAGCCAAACCATATAGCAAATATATATACAGGGGGTCCCTGACTTACGAACACCCACCGATACAAACGAGGTTCCATAAGGTAAATTATTTTAAGAATCTGACATAGGTAAAACTGGTTCGTAGAATTAACATATGAGAATTAGTTAGTGTGGCGTAGCGGCGAGGCAGAGTGGGGAGTAATGAGTCACCCAGCCATGCGCTTTGGGGGAGCATCAGTAAGTTTTACCCTCACTGCATTAACGAGTGTGATCAAGTGCAAACTGTTGTTTTTTTGTTCATTAACTCTCTTTTTTTGCCCTCATCATGTCTCCAAAACGCAAACCTGATGCAAGTGATAGTCGTGCATCCAAGAAAAGGAAAACAATTACAATGAAAGTGTAAGTTAATGTAATTAAACTATCTGAAAAGGGCGAAACACCCTCAGTCAATGGCAAAGCATTGGGCTTCAATCAGTCAATGATCAGAACAATTTTGAGAGACAGAGAATTCTTGAAACATGTAAAAGGATCTACACCAATGCACTCAAATGTGATAAAAATTCAAAGAAGTGGATTGTTAATTGAAATGGAAAGATTGTTAGTGATATGGAAAAAGCGAGAAGCTTGCAAGCTGACGTGAAGGCTAAAAGTGGTGGTGAAAGTGATGGGGAAGATTTTGTTGCTAGTAGGGGCTGGTTTAATTGGTTCAAGGTAAGGGCAAATGGTGTTTGAAAAAACTCTGCCCACAGTTTGTCCACGATTTCAGGAGCTTTGAAAATGATGTTGGGGAAGTGACACAGACAGTGGTAGACCATGGGAACCAACTCCAGTTTGATATTCACGAGGATGTCACATAGTTGCTTGAGTCTCGTGCTGAAGAATTAAGCAATGAGGACCTGATTGAACTGGAGAAGCCAATTTTGTCAGAGGATGTAGAGGAAGCTGAAACTCCAGAACCAAAGCAATTCATTACAAAATAAATGGCAGATGGTTTCAGGCTTATTAAAGGATTGTTTAAAATTCAACAGCAAGATACCAACACAGCAAGATTCCCCAAGATTCATATAAGTATTACTGAATGCCTACAATGCTGCAGAGAGATTTATGATAAGAAGTTTTCAGTTCAACCATCCCAATAAAGCCTGTCACTCCTATAAATGCCCATCTCTACATGCAAGTCAGCCCTGGTTTCAATGTAAGTCCTAAACTTTAATTTTTACTTTCCTTTACTATACTTTGTCATTCAATTCTTCCTTTTCCTTAAATTAACTGATTCGAGATGTATAAAAGGACTTAGGTTATGATATAGTGCACATTGGGTGTGTCCCGACTTACAATATGTACAGTCGGCCACAGGAATAAGTATACACACTGTACAGTAGCTGTAACGTCTGAAAATGGTCTGGTAACGATGAAACTGAGAATTCAGATGCATGATGAAACTCAGCTCCCCCCACCTGTTATCTCTAACTATTTTATGTTTCTCCTTCTTTATTCTTCTATTTATTCCTCTTCCTTCCTTTATTACGCCAAACATCAGTAAAAAAAAAAGTAGGGTAAGAGAAAAAGTGGGGGAGGAGGAGGGAGCCGTACGATAACTACAATCTCATTCAGCAACAAGTTTACTATCACTGGATACAATATATTACTTGTAATATAAACACAAGACACTAGTAAAACATTCACAACAAATGTATTTAAAACATATATGTAGGAATAAAACAAATTACAGGTCATTTTGTAATTTTGTCTGTTCTGTTCAGGACAGTGTTACCAGATATTTTGTCTCAAACACGAACTGTAGGTGTATACTTATTCTTGTGGCCGACTGTACATTTCCGACTCAGGAACGGAACTCGTTCGTAACCCAGAAACACCCTGTATTGATTTTTTTATTGAATGAATATTAATGAGTATAAAGCATAAAAATGCTTTATTCTTTTATCTAACACTTATTATCCTTACTTGGTTGTTTGTTGGCTAAAATTGTATTGTAAACTGCAATGCATGACCTTACATCATAAAAATTATTTCTTCTTTTTTCACTTTTTTATCATTTCATATGAACAAACAATCAATTGCCTAGAATATACAGTAGTTTGTTTATATGTAAAAAATAATTGTTTGTCAAAAAATATATCCAAAGAAGAAATGAGTGTGGCTCTTCCATGCAAGAATAACATAAGCCCATGTGTGGGAGGGGTAGTTGCTATAAATAAGGCAGTGCTTATGAGTGTTAATGTGTAATTTATTTACAGTATATTCTTGTTACATATATTTTCTTTTATCATCACTGCCCTGCTTATTGATATATACAGAATATCATCTAATCTGTATTAAATAGCATTACTTGAAAATTTTCAGCCAATACTCTACAGTATACTGTACAGTACATAATATTATAAGAACCTTATAAATATCCTGGTAAATCGTTTGTAATTTGGAATTTATATGACTAACATTTTATTTAGATTAATTTTTTTACAGATGTGCTTAGACTAGTTTGATGTACAACTCTGACATCCTACAGTACTTTGTACATGTACTCTATCAAAAATGATTGACCACCTAAAATGAGCTGAATAAACAAGATCAACCAAAAACCTAACCAAGGAAAAACAGTTACATGGACCTACTTTTCATATCTGGAGTAGTGGGGGGAAAAAAAAAATAAACTACTGTACATATTCTAGAGGTGAGGTTGGAGACGAGATGAATGGACAAGGTAACAATATGCCCCTTCCATAAATTATATTATAATACAAAAACAGGTAGTGTATTCAACTTTTTTTCTACCGAATTTGATGGACTGGCCTTTTACATGATTTATTTATTTTATTTTTTCACATATAACACAGTACCTGTACTGTTCTATATTATGGAAAATAACTTCCAGGCAAAAAAGACGGTGGTTTTCACTCACGAGCAGCCAAATTTCCCAAAGTTATTTATACTTACATCTTTCACTGCATCATCTAGGGCATTTTTGAGAGCATTTCCATCCCATTTGTTCACTTTTGGTGGATTTTCCTCCATAGTCTGAAAATAGTTGCATAAAAATTAAAGCATACCCTCTTCCTTTAACATCTGCACACAATTATCTAACAATCTAGATGATAAAACCAAATGCAGCATATCTCTATAGTACATATATCTTTACTTGGTAGATACATTAATATAAATTTCATGGGTTTTCTACACAACCAGCTGACCACTCTCATCAAGTAATACCAATTATGTTAGGTTTGCTCGGTTAGTTTGATTAATTTTATTAATGAAAAATTATAGAATGTAACAGTATCAGCAACTTCTGGAGTTCACTGCCAACATCACATAACATGAGTGTTTAATGCTATTTTTAGTATAATGTGAGTGGTCCATTTACACTTCTTTTTTTTATTTTATTTATGTGAGCTTATGTTTGGAATAATGAGACCATCGACAAGCATCATCATTGGGAGCAGGACCAAGGTCAATAATTGCACATGTTTTGCCCCTTGCATCATGCCACCAAAGCAGCTTTTAAGTTCTCCTGGTATCAGTGGAGCGAAGAAGCATAAGGTCATCGACACCAAGATTAAGATGGATGCTTCCAAATATTATGAAAGAGGTGAATGAACAGCTGATATTCAGCATGCCATTGGAATTAGTGAATCTACTTTACAGACTATTCCTGATAGTGTGGGAGAAGATCAAGGAGAGTGCCAAGAGTGGAACATTAATCCATGCATCTAAGACCTCATATTGCCAAAGTTCGATTATAGAAAAAATTAACAAAATCGAACAACTCATTCTTGTGGTAATGCTGTTCTCAGAAATTACCTTACTATTATTCAAACAAAACACGCGGAAAAAATGAGCGAAATTGAGGCATTATTATCATTTTGGTCATCCAGCGAATTTTAGGATTTTAAGTTTTGGAACCAGTCGTTTAGACAATTCTGAGACTCGTTTATTCTGTAGCATTTCTTCCGCAAATGATTACTTTTGAGAAAATCACTCGTGTGTGTTCATTTGTTGGTTACTAAGCTGTATTACGCATGCGCTAGAGTCTGAAGCATGCGCAATTGTTCTTTGGACGTTGATTGGTGGGTAAGATTTTGGATCAAGCAATCACAGCTCGATATAGGCACCCGCCGCCACCTGTTTGAATATGAATTTATTTCCAAGATGCCTCCCTTGTGCAATGGTTGTGATTTCAGTTACTTCCAAACCATCGCCAGATTTCACATCAATTATTACAGTAAAGATGGAGAAGAGAAGAAATTTCTACATGAACAGTGTTCTACCTACTGCGCCATTTTTGTTGTTTACCTCGCAGAATCCCTCTTCAAGAGACGTTTCCTATAAATGATGGTGAACACTTCCACGAATTCCCCCTCGCCATTGCTGGTGTACTGTATATCAACCTCAATATCAAGGTATATTGTTTAACACATAAATTAACACGATAATGCATAGAACCTAATAGAACCTGACCTAACATACCCAACCTATGGGTATGTTAGGTCAGGTTCTATGCATTGTCGTTTCCATTTTTGTTTAATATGACAGTGTAGAAAAATTTTCAACCAATTCCTTATGGTGGTAGCTGTTATTCTACACCTTCACTGATGTTCTTATCATTAAAAGGAGTGACATTTACTAGAACCTAACAGAACCTGACCTAACCAACCAAAGAAACCTACCTAACCTTACCTAACTTCCTAGCCGGGGGGGGGGGGCGCACACCCATCATATAAAACAGAAAGTACTTAGCCAATCAGAATGCACTCACGGTAAAATAGTGTTAGTAGGAATTTAGCAGGACACGGCAAAATATCCACTACGAATAACTATACAAATAAACTCGACCAAATTTCTTAAAACTTTTACCAGGCAGCTCTTAATTACTCTTCGGTAGACAACATTTTCACCCTCATCATCATCCTATATACGGTAAACCTTGTAAAAAACAAAGCTACTGTATCATGATATAAACAATACTTACCGCAATAACTTTTTCTGCCATTGTTAGAAGGTTCACAGCTGTCAGACTCTGCGTGTTGTTGTGGTACCTGACTCAGGTTCCATGCGCGCACTGCTAGTAGGTTTAAGATGTTCTCATTGGTTGCCTCGCTCAATAGCGACCAATGATAAACGTCAACGTATTTACTGGAAGAACAGCAATTAATGTTGAAAATAAACAACGAACAAGGTACGCTAAACTATCTTTTCTTTTTTGTTTTTTAAAATGTATTGCAGAAATTGTGGAATCTTATGTTAATGAGCTTGTGTTAGATTAGATTAACCTTTGTTGGGTCCTACTACCGGTAAAAGGAAACAAATAAGCCCGTGGGAATTTTTGTAACAAATAAATTTGCAAAATTGGAGAAAGTCGTTAAATAAATTAAATTTCATGAAAATAATGGTACTCTTACTACTATATATGACAAACAAATATTTAATTCAAGGTTTAATTTAACTAGTGGCCACCATTTTTATCCTCAGGCTCTTCGTTACTGACTGGCCTGATATACGCTTGGGCGGTCAGTCGTGTCTCTGTTGGACGAGAAAGTATCAAAATTGTTTAATCTTCTTCAAACATGTCCACACACTCACAAATTGTATGATCAAACACCTTGTTTGACAAACATATTTGATAGTGTGTGGGCGCCTTAACAAACAGGCCAGTACTCATCGCCAAATATTGGATGGGTACCTGTGCGAGTTTGTGGCGCCAGCGTCACAAAGTACAAAATTTATACAGCTTACGTTAAGCTTGATCGGCCAGCACTTCTGCTTCACAGACCTGCAAGTCACAAATAAAACATTTCCGCAAAACATGAACTTCACATTTAAAATCAACACAAAACCCTATATTTTTAATGCAAGTGGAACACTGTCCAAATTTTTAATAAGACTCGTACTAGCTATATATATATATATATATATATATATATATATATATATATATATATATATATATATATATATATATATATATATATATATATATATATATATATATATATATATATATATATATATACACTTAAGGCGATATGTACGGACTCTGGTATAATAATGCGTACAAAACATTATACATTATACGAACTACCCCTTTAAAGAGCTGATCATTTTCTGTTAGCAACACCATAGAAAACTTACAGACTACCTTGAGAGATGTTATTTTGGTTATGTGACTGTTATTAGAGAATAGAGCTTAATACATTACGTATTAATGTACTTCATATAAATCTCATAGTATTTGTTAATATTAAAAAATATATATAAATATTATCTAATAATGTAAAACTCCCAAATTATATTGATTGTATATAATTACATAAATTTAACAGAATATAGATAGATTTTTAAATGTGAATTTTGAATGACACGAGAATCCAGTCGAAATCCTACAACAAGGTTCTTCAAAAGAAATAATCACAAAATTTTACTGAGAATATTCTGGAAATAACCAATCCATAGAAACAAGCAACCAAACTTGTCACAGAAGAAAACGTGATAGAAATAGATCCAACCAGTCACCATACCACAAATCATCAGACTCGGCAGACAGAGAAAGCACAAACTGCCAAAGTTGACCCAACCAAAGTGAAAACAATAAAAGAATCCCACATTGGCCATCTTGCCCCCATCTTCACCAACCGAAGTGCAGGGCGACTGCAGACACCAAAACAGCAGACATGCGCATCAATACCGCCACCACTCCAGTGCAAGCCCCAGCAGTCACAGTGGGTGCCAATCCTCTCCAGCTGGTGCAGTCTGCCAAACTCCTGGCTGTAACGATAGACAATAAACTGGACTGGAAGGCCCATGTAAATAACACAGTCAAGGCAGCCTCATACCGTCTCTACATGCTACGATGACTTAGGTCACTTTGGACACCCACGCCAGAGCTGAGGACTATCTACAGCGCTTTTATTCTCCCCAAACTAACGTATGCGTCACCAGCCTGGTCGTCTTCTCTCAACTCCACCCAACAGCGTCAGCTAGAGAAGGTACAGAAAAGGGCCTGCAGAATCATGCTCGGGGCAGAATACTCCGGCTACGTCAATGCTCTCTCCACCCTGGAAATGCCATCCCTCAGTGACCTCTACCACCAAGCACTGGAAAGGTTTGGCAGCCAACTAATGAGCCACCCTCGTCATCGCCACCTCCTGCCACCGGCAGCCCCCCACCCACCTCGCGCAGTCCGCCACTACAACAAAATTCAGCCCATAAGAGCCCGCACCGATAGATATAAGAAGAGCACCATCCCATCTATTGTTAAAATATTAAACAACTCCTGATTTATGTACTGTACAGCCCTGTAAATGTATTCAAAGCATATTATATCATTATGTCTAAATCAAATGTAAGTCTGTATATTTTCAGCCACCGGCTGCAACTCTATTAATAAACCGTTTATTACTATTATTATTATTATTATTATTATCATGAGATCGGTATCCATCTCTACTCAGTTAACACACCACCTATAATATCAAGTGATAGACTTCTGCACGAAATCAAGGAAGGCACAGTCAAATTTACCTTCGAAGATGTCAGGGTTGAAGAATCCTACATAGAAACGTTGATAAATGCAGGACTAATCAACGGGACTAAAGGAAGAAAGAAATAGACTCGAGCCAGCAAACACCCTGCACCAAGTTCTCGGGACCCTTGACTTAACAAAACTGTAGTGGACGTCTCCCCTACAAACTGCGTAGCAGCCCACCACCTGCTATCACATTCCAACGTGCCGTTGCTTAGCAACGAAACTATTCACCGGCGACTTCTCGGGTTTTCCCACCATGACTCATAGCGGCTGCTGGGTATATAAGCTCTGTCTCTCCATTGAGATTCATTCTGACCATTCTTCTTGAACAAGCAACACCTCCTCCTCTGCCGCTGCCTGGCGACCCTCGCCTCTCCTCCGCCTGCCTGGCGGTCCTCGCTCCCGCCAGCGAGCATGTCCTTCTCTGAGCTTCCTCACCAACCAACTCTCATTCTGCCCATTTTCCTGAACAAGCAACATCTCCTCCAGCAAGCTCCACGCTGTTAACATTTCATTCAACCAGGAGGCCAGCAACAGGCAACATCTTCTCTAACGAAGCTCCTGCACATCTACCTCCTTCAACAAGCTACTCACCGCACGTCTCTACCAAGCAGCCCCTCACCACACAGCACCTCCAGCACCAGACTGTCTATCATATAACTTATATATTATACAAGAAAACCACATTAGAGTTTCCTTCCATCCTGAGTGCTAGACAACATTAATATCTCGATACCCCTACAAAACAAATCACTAAAGACAATCCAACACAACGTTCTTGCCTGGATCATGGCGAGGAAAACAGAACTCATTCACATATACAGCACAATAGACCCAGACATCATTCTCATCAACGCACATGGTCGGAAAAACAGTGACAAAATCAAGATCTTTAACTACCATGTACATCGAATGAACATACATGACGAACCACATGACGGAATAGCAATAGTTATAAAACGCAACATACAATACAAAATCATAGACAACTTTCAAAGTAACTTTCTTGCAGCCGAAATAAATACAACAAGAGGCCCAATAACCATTGAAACCTCATATCTAACATTCAGAAGGCCAATATTCCCTACAGGGGACATCTTAAAACTAACGAGGCAAAACAATCCAGCATACTTCATAGGAGACCTCAGAGCTAAACACACAACCTTAGGACACAATAATAGAAACCCAGGAGGAAAAATCCTCCATGCTCTCATCGAACACGGGACAATAACACACCTCGGGCCCGACTTCGAAACTTACGCATCAGCCGGTAACTCTGGGAAACCCGACATTGTTTTAAGCAATAGGCATCACCATCTAAACGTACATCTAAAAGCTGGACCCACAACAACCAGTGATCATCTACCCATAATAGCAACTCTATCCACACCCCCGATACAAATTCCATCAATCCCAAGATTTTCACTCAATAGGGCAAATTGGGAAAAATTTTAATCGGATCTTAGCAACAACGAACCAACACTCCTACACAACAAAGACACAACAGAGATTGACAAAACACTGGATACATGGTACAATGAAGTAATAACAGCAATGAAAAACAACATCCCAAAAACAACATACCGTACATTACCACATGCACAATTAACATATGAAGAGAAAATGATCCAAACCAGATTCACCAATCTATATGAATACACAAAAACACACGGGTGGTGCAATGACAACAGAATATTATACAGGAATTTAAAAGAAGAGCTGAAAGTCATAAGCAAGAACAAATACAATGAAAAAATGGAACAAACTGATCTATGACACACAAGCAGACTACAGAAACCCAAAAGCATTCTCGAAAAAAAAAACCTAATGGTAACTAACTCGGACGAAACTAGCTAGGTACATAAAGGACAAAAACGGAAGAAAGGCAACAGAACCACACGATAAAGAACCAATATTTAGAGAATACTGGAAAGACATATTCAGAATCAACGACGAAGATAATAGAAGCTTCTGCCAAGAAACAGAACAGGCAACTAGAACATATTTGAGCCAGAACACAGAGAAATGGAAACCCACTTGAAAAATCAACCTCAATTCATTAAATAATAATAACCCAATAATTGCTCCATTAACCCAAGATAATATTGAAAAAAAAAACAATAGCAAACTTTAAGAACAAAGCACCTGGCATAAGCCAAATTAATAAAATCGTACTACAAAACATTCCTGAGTCAATGATCGAACAGCTTAAAAATATATATATAATGCCTCACTTGCAACTGGCTTCTTCTCTACCAAATTTAAAATAGCCAAAATCAGATTCATTCCGAAAGTAGGCAAGAACCATACCCAAGCAGAGAACTACAGACCTATCTCACTACTGGAAACACCCAGTAAAATATTGGAAAAAATAGTCAACCACAGACTCAGAAATTATCTAGACCAAGAAAACAAATATAACCCGAGACAGCAAGGCTTTCGGAAAAATCGCGGAACCAACACAGCAATAGCACTAATATACGAATCAATTGCAAATGCTGCAAGCAACAGAGACCAATGTAATATAATTCTAAGATATGTATCAAAAGCATTTGATAAAGTCTGGCATGAAGGACTGAAGTTGAAAATAATCAAACTGGACATGCCTTCCAATATCACAACACTTCTATGCAATTTTTTAGACAATAGAAAGGCCAAATTAATCATCGACAACCATTTAGGACAAACTTTCAACCTCCACAGTGGAGTTCCCCAAGGCATTAATATATCGCCGACATTATAAACTGTATACACAGCAGACATGACACAACCACGGCAATCAGAATATATAGTATATGCAGATGATGTCACACAGATAGTCAGGTACCCAGGAAAATCCAAACAAATGATGGCCATTAGAACAAGCAGAGAAATAGAGATAATAAATAACTATGAACGAAAATGGAAGATAAAAACTAATGTCCTAAAACTCAAAATAATTCACATCGCAAAAACAGATCCCTACCCCACTATTGTCAATCAGCAACAAATACCATATGCTGCCAACGGAAAAATATTAGGACTCAAGATAACCAGAAGCGGAATAATCCCCCACACCAATGAAAGAATAGCAATTGCAAAATCACAACTTACAAAGCTCAGAAGATTCCTCCAATTAAACACCAACACGCAACTGCACCTATACAAAGCACTGATCAGACCACACTTAGAATACCCTCCGATACCTCTGAACACAATCGCAAGAACAAACAAACTTAAATTTCAAGCAGTGTAAAATATAGCCCTCAGAAGAGCGGCAAAACACAGACCACCATACACACAAACAGGACAAGACAAACATACAGAACACAGTATAGACCCACTCAACACCAGAACACATACCCAAGCAAAAGCAAATGCAATATGGGAAAAAATCCATCAAGAACAGGATCCCATACTGAACCAACTAAATGAGGAAAGCAACAACACATCGCACAGATGGTGGCCTATAAGTATAAAAACTGATAACGAAGAACCAGAGCCTCTATATACACAATAAAAATGAACCAAAAGATGGGAACAACTCTCCAGTCACACAAGGACCTGGAGGGACCCCACAAACAAAGACCTCAAAAGATCACAAACACCCACAATAAAAACTAGAAACGAAAAAGATGGGGATCATCCCTCCAGTGCCACAAGGACCTGGAGGGAGCCCCCCCCCCTCCAACATAATATGCCCCAAGAGAACATCAAGTAGAACAACTTAGCTTAGCTTGGCTGAGACCGGCCTTCCCTAACCGCAAGAGTCCCCTAATGCATCACTTTTGACGGAAGACAAAACTTCGTCTCCGCAAGGTGGATAGCCCCCTGCTGTCAACCTCCTCCTATATTTCCATTTCTGAACTTTACCTTGTACTGTGTACCCTTCTTGCACCCTCAGAGCTAATGCTCTCCTCTCTCCGTATCACCACCACCACCACCTTCCGCAAGATGGATAACCCACATGCTATCAAATCTCCCACTTTATTTCCCACTTCCTTTTTACTTTCTTGCTATTATGACAAATATCTTCTTGTGTCTAAAGAGCAAACAGCTCTCATCTCAACAACAACTTGGAAGACGGACTAGTATTAATTTTAGCCTATGGTCCGAGTATAAGTAACAATCCTACAAATGTTGAAAAGAACTACAGTATTGGGAATTTGCAGAGAATGAGCATATTTATAATTTGGAGACACTGTCTTGAGCCAAGTTTGTTTATTACATCAGTAATAAATTTTTAATGGGATGAAGGAAGGGTGAAACTAATAAAGATAATGAGATAATTCAAAGATCATATTGATTGTATTGCAATTACCTATACAATAATACAAGGTGGAAGATGCCTACTTGATTCTAATTTTTGCTATAAAAAACTAAAACTCCTCCGTCAAATTTCGTGAATTTTCATTACAGTAACTGAGATTAGGCAGCGATTAACTTTCTAACCAATATTGGGATTCCAACAAAACAGTTGTTACTTGTTTTCTTATTTAATGGCAACATTCAGACCAATATTGGAAGGTAATGGATGGAATGCAAAGAAGTTAGAGCCGTGAGCTTTAAATGTATGGAACTGGCAGATACGCGCACTTTTTTTAGGGTTTGACAATGTTGGTGTGGCTTTAACTAAGGATTTGACAGACTGTTGCATTTCCACCTAAATTTTTCCGATCTTTCAATAAGTTTATTTCCATAATCCAAAGAGAAATTTAGGGTACCTTTTTTGCAGGACCGTGGGAATTGTTGAATATAACTTGTTGACCAAGAGAGGTGTTGGCGGAGGTGGCTTGCCTATAATTGGTTTCAGCTGTAGCATAGTGCAACAAATTTCCATTACTGGTACTGATAAGACCTTGGAGTGAATTTTACCCGAGTGGCCCAGGTGGTACAGGACTATGGCTAGCCCTGGCCAAATGTTGGCCAGGCGAGATTTCCAGTCAAGTCGCTGGTGACTGTAGTAATAAGGCTACGTTCCCTGTGCGAGCGTCCTGCGGCATCGAGACCACACGAGTGAACGCGCTACCTTGGTGTAGCAGACAAACAATGAGTTTTCTTTGATGTGTCCCACGTAGACGCGTGAAGCGTTCGCAAGCGACCAGGAAACGGGAACTAGACGCGCGACCTGGAAGCAGTGATCAAATATTTTGATGTCGCTTCCTCAGTCACGCGAGTCCTCGCATTCTACAACAAAACTAAAGAAGTCTATGCATTCATTTTCCACTGTTAACAGCTTGATCTTACAAAAAAAAAAAAAAAAATAGATCCTTGTGGAATATTAAAGTATCTGCAAAATGTTTCTCTTGTATTCTTTGCAGAAGATTGTAAAGCATTATTTATTTTAGGTGCTGTGTTATTCTCAACTGTACATTCTTGAACTGCATATGACTTTGCGTCCAGAGCCGAAGTGTCAATAATGATATGGAAAAGTGTAACACACTTTACAAGGTTAACAGTAGTATCTATCTTTTCAATAGCTTTATTTAAAATTCTCCCTTTACTTGTAGAAATTTCAAATGCACACTCTACAACACGCCGGGCATGTGACAATCTGTATTTTTTTCTTTGTTCAAAGCATTCCCAGGATAGGGTTTCAACAAATATACACAGTGGGTAGGCCTCGTCCCCAATAAGAACACATTCTGGTGTACTCGTGAACCTTCTTTGGACCTTGGCGAAGTTCCCTGAAGAGATCGTGAAATTCGCCTACTTTCATCCTCCTCTAATATATGGGATTTTTTTTCCTGGGTACCTCTGCGGGTACCATACGCCTTAGGGTATTATTTTCTAAAAGTACCAGGAAACGTCTGGGATGCGTAGACGGCATGTAAATGACGGGAAGACGCTGGCAGTTGAGAGACAAGTCGGCTTTGGAAAGTATGTAGAGTATCTACGCCCTGGTTGCTCGATGCCGCAGGACGCTCGCACATAGGACATAGACTCGGTCAGCAATACTTCCAGGATGAGCAGTGCCTCAGAAAATTATGTAACCGTATGTTTAGCAGGAGCGTGCGAGGAGACTTCATAGAGGTTGAGCCACGCTAACCTTGAGCCCCCCAACATCAGTTGCGAGACTTGTGGACTCTGACAAAACAACCTTTAGAAGTTTCTAAGTGGATTGACCTAGGAGGTAAGCTTATGTTCATTTAATAGGGAAATCTTTCACAATAACTGGCCAGTTCCTTTGACATAAATGCTAGTTTATTTTGTTAATAAATGTAAATATATTAATTTGATAGTTACATTATGCTGTGATATTTAGAACTACACCACTTGTGAGAAAGAATCCCAAGTGACTGATAACACACTGAACCTAGAAATTAATTATTTCCCCATACTCACCACATAGTTGGTGAGTAAGGAGTGGTGGCAGCAATCTACCAGTGATTGGTAATTAAGAGGATATAACCCCCAAGTGGGTTTTGTGAGATTAACTAAATATAAACCAATATTAAAACCCAACAGGACAATATCATGTTTGTACCACTTATGTTACTTGTATATTATTTGTCAATCAGTGACCCATTCCCAATTATGTAACTGTATATTATTTTTCACCCTTTTGACTGCCATTTTCTTTCAATAAACCGTTTATTATTATCATTATTATTACACACACACACACACACACACACACACACACACACACACACACACACACACACATTATCTTTCTCTCCCTCCATGAATCCTCCATGTCAACATTCAACTGAACAGAAGCCTCTGATTGAGGAATTATCCCCCTTACACTATATAATGCAAAAAATGCAAGGTGAGGGAGGGGCCACATAGAGAAGAGAGGTTGGGGGGAGGGGGTTGGTGAGAGATGGAGGCAACTGGGGAGAGAGTAGGGTCGGGTGAGGGACCGGGGCTCTTGGGGGAGAGAGGAGGAGGTAGCAGACTGTGGGGGCATCGAGAGGGAAAGTGATGAGATGGTCCCTCACTCTCACCCATCCCTCGCTACCAGGGGCACCCAAAGTCACACAGGAGACCGGGAATGATCTAGTGTAGAGGGGATGTATTGTCGTCAGATTTTGCATAGTGGTGAAGCATTCTCCCCGTACCACCTCCCACATACGAAGCCCTCCACAACCCCTCACATCTACCCTCCTAAGATGGTGTATACTTCTAACGCAACGTCCTTGAACCAGAAAAAAAGATAGTGTATTTATTAGATTTATTCGTATATTTTGTAGGGTTAAGTGGTTATAATTTACTGGGTGTCTTACCGAAGATAGTTTTGTAATAGGGTTTAGGGTCGTGGGGGTCCCGGGGGGTGGGGGGGGGGGATAGGTGTCGGTCGGTTGGGGGTGGATCAAGGCCACGCCCGCTTGTTGACATTCCTACTAGTACAAAAACTGGAACGCTGGTCCTTCACTAGCCAACATCCGCAAGGCCGCGCCCCATGCTGCTGCTGCCGCCGTTCACACCTACCCCGCCCTCCAGCCCCACCTCCTTTATCCTGCCACACTACAACCAAACTTCCCTTGTCCTACCGCACTACAACAACACTCCCATTGTTCTACAACACTACAACCGCACTTCCTTTGTCCAACCACTCTACAACTACACTTCCATTACCATACCTCACTACAATCACACTCCCATTACCCGACCAAACTACAACCACACTTTCCTTATCCTACCTCACTTCCCTTGTCCTAGTTCACTATAAATATTAAAACCTTATGTTAGCCATCTTACTCAAACTAACAACTATCCTTGGCTAGTTCACAAAAGAAACTATCAACGCCTGGATCCTATAAGCTAGTCCGAATTCCAAATACTAACAACTATAAAAATTTGTTTCCCTAAAAGAAGTGTCACTAAAAACAACTGCAGTACTACCATGGCTTGGGTCACTGAAACGACAGGAAACTCCATCCAGTTTTGTTTATAACTTGTAATTGATCCAGGCGTCCTAACTATGTCTACAACTTTTATGTCCTTGTCCACTATATCCACACCTACCATCTTCTCTGTTTCATTAAAATCACAATTATCAGACCTTCTAACGTTGCCAGCATCCCCAAAACACATACAGATGTAAATTACGCAACCGTATAATTCAGATTAGTAACACACACACACACCCACGAAACACAAGGTACACTGTTGTTTTTCATTACGTGGTAATGTCACGTAAGCTCAAAAGTGGTAACGGTAGTGCCGAGAAAGAAAGTGTTGTATTGTCAGTAGGCGGAGGAGGTGACATTCAGTGCCCCTCACCAGCAGCCCACGGAGGAGCAAGGCAGAATGTCAATAAAACCAGGTGACAGGTTCAGGAAGTAGCGACTTCAGTGGTAGCAGTTCTTACCTTTGAACTTGATGGTAAAACTACATTCTTATTGTCAAATTATCTTCTTTCTCAAAGACAACTGTGGATGCTCTTACTATTTTTATACTACACCTTGGAAGTGTACTTATAAGCAAAACACATATAAACCACTACCTTATTTGTGTTGAGCTGAATCAAAATTAGGAAAAAAATATTCAAATCCTGTTCTCTGACACTAGACTGTGCTGAGGCGTGCAAAGACCGCAGACTTCAGACTCTCTCTCTCTCTCTTTATATGCATACATATATACAGTATATATATATATATATATATATATATATATATATATATATATATATATATATATATATATATATATATATATATATATATATATATATATATATATATATATATATATATATATATATTAAATCATTTCGCCACGTACCAGCTTACTATCCTTTGGAGCGGTTGGTCTATGCTTTCTTACTTTGTTACGGTTTTTATCGTCCAGTGTTAGTACAGAAGGAGACTGGAGTTCCCAGAGAAAACCTGTAATATTTGGTAGGGTCACACTGGATAACACCCTTCTCACATTGCATTCCTACTTGTTTTAAGTTTGTAAACTTCTGGCTTCACCTGTACAGTATACACTAAAGTTGTATTAAGTGCCGGTACGTCTTCAAACAAGCATCGGACACATTCCACACGTCTTGTACACCAAGGCTGGCAAGGCAACATATACTTTCCTGTACATTATTATTTGTCTCTATCTTTGTTTTTATTTTGCCAATCAAGATGTGGGGAAGGTGAGGGAGAGGATGAGGGGAAGGAGGGAGGTGATGATGATGTGTTGTCATTGTTTGGTTGTGTTAGCGTTACCCTAACTAAGTTTGGTTATAAATACGGGATCAGCACTTAAAAGAAACACGAAGAGACAGAATGATCAGCCGTGAGTCTTGTTGAACAGTAAACCCAGTTACCTAAATGCATGTAACAATTCTAGTTCTTAGCCATTTAGCCTAACAGTACAATGAAAATACAGTACAAATATTCATCTCTAAAAACAAACTTCCATCCGGCGACCGGCTTATATTTTCAAACATAAATGCTGTATAAGAAACTGGCAGTGTCAAACTCTGCATCACCCATCGAGTCTTAGTAACTGTGATCGCCCGGTAAGGAGATTAACCTGCTTCGTCAACTCGATACAGTTTATTTCGGCCAAAGCTGTCAAATACAAATAATCAATTTACAAGAGGGAAACTGAAGGTTCAGTGACATATCATATATGAATACATTCACCTAAAATTAACACAAGTGAGTACATTATCTTAACAGTAAACACAACATAAGCTGCATATCGTCATAAGTTATTCAATTAATATTCTTCGCGTCCACAATGAAACACAATATTTTCACACATACGTGTTGCAGGTTTGGCTTGGCCAGACAGCCTCTGGTGTGTTTAGGGCGATCAGTTGCTGGGTACTGCCGTATGTTATCGTCCAGGGGCCTGGCCCGCCTGGGTGAACGTCAAGCGAATTCAGCATATACACGCCTTGTTCCTCATTAAGACACGAGCTGACTCACCAGCGTCTCGTCGCGTAGTACATACCAACATTAATTCTTATCACTCCCCATAATTACTTTCACTACTCTTATCACTCCTATGATTACCGCTGTTCAGCGGTAAAACTTACTGTTCATAGAATGTACCGCGAGGGAAGCTTTTAAGAGCCGATAGCACCTGAAGGACCACAATAAGTGAGAGTCGAGAATGATACTCATTTATACGGCACATGCTGAGTTACCCGGCCTCGCTCCGGTGGAGAGGACGCTGGTACAGTACTCTATGCTTGGGCCTGCCACCCCCTCCTATCTACCTGATTAGTCGAGGCTGGTGACACTCATGACCTAGATTATCGAATTCGTTCACTTGCAAATAATTAGGGTTGGGTTGGATTAGGTTTGCAAGTGACCGAATTCGGTAACCTAGGGCTGTAGGTTATCAGCTCTATTAGCCTCGACCAATCAGAACATGCCAGACAAATTGCGGAAGAAAAGGTTCGTGATTGGACAAATAACCACAACCTAAAAGAAATCGTTTTTAAGTCATACAGAATTGTGGGGATGATAATGGGTAACAATGGTGATAATACAAGACAATATAATACGCACCTACACTTAAGAGGTGTTGTTGACCGACATTCCAACAATTACCATAACATTTACGTAATATTAAAATGTGTGCTTCAGTGTCAAATTGAATTTACTCTTGCTTGTAATGGGGTTGAGCTGACAATAATATTGGTTATATTATCAAACCTGCTCTAAATATATGAAAAATATTATTACATTACCTTAATTTCCATAATAGTGTCTATCATGCGAAATTCCAATGAACGTACTGTACTCACACCACCAGTCATAACTCTGCTGACGACTAAAGTAATCTACAAGGGCGGAAGAATTCGAAAAGCTTAATTGCCAGTGGTGCATATTTTCAATTATATTTAAATATAAATACAAGACACGATAACCATTTATGAAATTAACTACATGAACAACGTCCTCGCTCAAAGAAGTAATAAAAGCTGTCTCATTCGTTGTCTTACACCGGATGTATGACTTCATAAAGACCATTAAACTATTGCTATCTTTAGTTAAAGCAATAACCGACAATAACGACAGCTAGACTAAAAAAATGTAGAAAACCAATGTATTAGATTTGTTTGATATTATGCGAACAGTGAAGCAATAAGTGAGGGTAACTTCTCCATGTTCGTGACTCCCTGCAGCGTCTTGGGTCATTACTGTGATATGTCTTAGAAAACTTTATAAAACGATCAGGAATAATATATACCTGATATAACGTTATACTGTATATAAAGAATCTATATTTGGACCCCTTTTTAAAAGTCATGCCCCCCCCCCCCCCGATATACTAAAATGCTGTACTTAACACCGCTTCCCTTGATTTTGAGAGAGAGAGAGAGTTACTATTCCTGACGGGGGAATCCCCGGGTGGGGTGCTAGTGGTGGGGATGTGAGCCAGCCACCTACAAGGTCCAACACGACCATGGATGCCACACGTGTTATTTAAATCGTAATGGTGTTCCCAGTTAACCTGCAGGTGGACGCACCACCACCACCACTACCACCACCACCATTGTCGTTATGTCCTTACACACATTTGCCTTATTTTCTATTTTAAGGAAGGAAAAAACTGAAGCCAATAACTTACACATAAACTGATAAATAAAACAAAATAAAAGAAGAAACGGGAAATTAAAATGAATAAAATACTCTATGTTATTTCAGGAAGGAGTAACGATGACAACCCCCCCAAAATTAATAATAATAAAACATACCAAACAGTAGAACATAAATCAATATAAGAAAAAAACATTTACCATAAGGCTAAATTATAACAGGTTTTAGTGTCTGTAACGCGGCGACACAACACAAGCCGTAAGTGAGGCAGGACTGGAGATAAATCAAGGTTACGTTACAGCGAGTGTGTTCACCACCACCATGTGTTTACTTATCCACACCCTTATATGATAGAGGAGTCTGTGATAAGTTTGGTTTCGGGTCGATAACTTCCCATACACTCTATCAGTCACCTTAGTCGGTCTCTATCAGTCACCAGGTCGGTCTCTAGCAGTCACCAGGTCGGTCTCTATCAGTCACCAGGTCGGTCTCTATCAGTCACCAGGTCGGTCTCTATCAGTCACTTGGTCGGTTTCTATCAGTCACCAGGTCGGTCTCTATCAGTCACCAGGTCGGTCTCTATCAGTCACCAGGTCGGTCTCTATCAGTCACCTTGTCGGTTTCTATCAGTCAACTGGTCGGTCTCTATCAGTCACCTTGTCGGTCACCATATAAAGCAGTTTGTCTGAGAGAGGGAACTTGGGTGAATCATAAGTGAAAAAAAAGATGACCAGAAGATTAGACACCCCAGCTTATTTCACCTCATGATTAAACACCCTAACACTACCTCGGGGGGAGGTTAGGTTAGGTTAGGTTAGGTTAAGGTGTTTAATCATCAGGTGAAATAAGCTGGGGTGGCTAATCTTCTGGTGAACCGTATGAATGTCTTCGATATAGACTCTAAACTCACAGCGTCAGTGCATGTGTTCCTCCTTCTTGGTCGACCTCAGCTAACATTATATGACGACCCACAGCAGCTCTCCTTGTAACGCTTCGAGGACGACAACAACACACAACTGACGAAACAGACTCGGTCGGAACTCAATGCTTCTGTTGGATTACGTGAAGATTAGGCACCCCTGATTTCACTTGAAGTTTAACCACCCTAATGCTAACCTAACAATAGTCATCCTAACACAACCTAATCTAACCTAACGTAAGATAGCCTGATCTAATCTCATGCAACCTAACCTAACTCCTTAATTAGCGCTAGGGTTTTTAATCACCAGATGAAATAAGCTGGTGTGCTTAATCTACACTTGGCCCATTCAGCCTCCTACCTCACAAGGTGACCTGCAGCAGCGAGGCGGACTGGGGTGTCGGGCCCCTCGAGGTCGGTGGGGCTAAATATGGCACTGTTCACCTTAAGTAACTAGAAAAAAATAGGAGAGTCCAAATCTCTTTGCCCGAGGTACTTACGAGAACATGCAATGTGCTGGAAAAACAGAAAATTGGATTAAATTTTGTGTGAGGTGTAGTGGAGGTCAACAGTAGCTTACGTTGCTATACAGTGATCATCATTTAATAATTAAAACTCCACAATCCACAAAGGTGATGTGGATGAAAGCAGGAACACCAGATATAAACAGTCTTCATCACCTCATAAGCCACATATCACTTATGATAATGAAGATGTAGTCATGTTTATTTTTTTTTTCGTCACTGAGTGCAGCAAAAACTGGGAAAGAAACGTACAAGTTGCATTGCAATGTGGAAATGTTGTCGTACAGTCAATTTACCAGAAAAAGAAATCAGTTCTACAAACATATATTTTCCATTAGTTTATTCACTCAGCAAGAAGTGTTATAATCAGCTGAACAAGACGAGGTGCACCTTCTGTAGCTTTGTTTCTGGCGGCACATGACCAGACGCACGTGTGTTGGGACGACGCTACGCCCTGTCATCTCATGAGCGTTTTAATTCCTGGTTGCAGTGAGTGGTAGTGAATAACGCGCTGGGCACAATTAGGATACCTCAACTCTAAGGTCAAGATTAAGTTTCTTAGACGTAGTTGTAGTGTGAACCAGAGAAATAAATCTATGATGAGTTTTTTATTGTTGAAACGACGCAATAAATCCGTCCGTTTGAGTGAGCTTATGTGTTTCATTTTCTTTGTCGTCAAGATTTCCTCGGTAAAGCATCACTTGTCCTTAAGAAATAACATATCGTTCCACTGTTTCTCGATCAACAGTGTGGTCAGGTACAAACAAAACAAATTAGCAGTCTTGCTGTTTGACCTAACGTCACTGCAGCTTGGGTAAGACGACCCCTATTGTTTCTCACTGAGGGAAACAACTACAGCACATATGAGGCTGATGATTGGTCGTCGTGTTGGTCTTGACCATGGGGAAGTCATCACCAGATTTGGACATCCAGACCACTCATGACCTGGGCCAGAATTCCCAAGAGTTCGTAGATCAAAGTTACTCGTAACTAGTAATGCGAACAGGGACGTCTCCTTTCTATCATACTATGAGAATGATGTGAAAATTACGCTGAAATTCTACTTTATTAGATACGTTCTCTTCTGACAAATTAAAATTGACACAATTAAAGAACGCTATAAGAATGTGCGAGTGTGAAGGAAAGTCACCACCCGACAAAGTTAAATCACACTTCAGTCCTTTTGAGTTACAGTAACCATGTCTGGGTGTGGCAGACATCTACACACCTACAGTGACTGCGGGTCAACATGAAACTCCATTTAGCTATGATAAACACGCCAGTCCAGTTAACAAGTGCCTGAGTTTGGCATCGTTGTTTGCGTGTTCATAACCCTTGGGATAACAGGGGGTTTATTCCAACTGAATAAAATTGTCTGGTGTTAGACCACAATAAAATACCCAAGTGTGGAGCTGCCCTGGAAAGGGTTAATAATTAGGTACCATTTTATATTAAATAACATAGTTAACAGGGTAATCAGTGATGACATACCTTGCCCCAGCTCAGTGCTGTGCCACTTGAACGGGAAACCCCACACTCGTGACGTCAATCCGCTGTTCGTTCCCGTCTTTTTTTTTTCTTATGAACCAATGAAGAATCTACAGTGACACCAGGTTTTTACGAGGTTTTATCCATCATTTTCTGAGGTATGGTTATGTCATAAGGAATAATGCACATTATATATTTTTATGTGATTTTCGTCGTGGAATCTAATGTAACAAGACCCATCTCTCAATGAGGCTTCCTTCCAGAGTTATCACGAAAAATGTATTTGGAACTTTCGATGGTCATGACCTTACCCTTGACCTTGACCTCCCCAAAAAATTCAGTGTTTACTGTACAGTATAACCAACATAGTTCATTCATGACGTTTGGACAGATTTAATGTACTGTAGATATAGCCGACATGCTTCATTAATCATTACATTATTGCCGATGGAGCGTAATGCACAGACAGATACACATTCAGAGTCATTCCAATTCTTTGTATACCCCTTCAGAGACGAGGTCATAAGAAATGGAGTATAATGTGATTTGGTGAGATGTCAAGATTTTTTTTCTGGTGGTAAGTACAGTAGCGTGGGTCAGGCGACTAGTGTTACTGCTGGTGATGGTGTCAGCCGGCGGCCGAAGAAGGCTGGCTTGCTGGAAATAACCCTTTCAACATCTTTCTTGGACTACCCCTGGTTGCATCGTCGTGTCGTTCGCTACTATTTGTATGACCTCACTGTCTGTGTACAAGCTGAACCTGTGTGAATTTATATGGCGATTCTGGTGAATATTTATCAATAATATCGAGTGGACGTGAGCGGCTATACTGTAGTTGTGGGGCGGTGTAAGGGAGGGCGGGAAGTTGTGGTGGGTCAACAGCATACAACTTTTGGGAGAAGAAAAACATGACCCAGGCGAGTGGTGGACCTGTTGAGTCTTTGTGTAGTTTTGCCACTTTTTTTTTTTACGCAAATGAGTACTGAGGTAGTATTGTCAATCCGTGCGTCTGTCCCTACACCACACTCATTTACACTCACTATAGGTAAAGTTTGTCTCGACGTACATAGGCAAATATTAGTGTCTTATTCCAACTCCTATAAACAGTAAGGAACAAGAGAGTCTATGTAGAGACTGTATGAGGATAGAGTCTATAATGAAGCTGTAGTTGGTCAGTTATATAATAAACGTGTACTAGTTATCTCGTCCTGCAGCAGCTCCATATAGCAACAGGTCGTCGCCAGGTGTTGCCAAGGTTTTGATCGAGTTGGATTGAATTGCCAGAAGCTGTTTATACTGTATATCCCTTTTTATGATAAACGCGAGACGGCTAGAGACACTTCCGTGATGTGAAGGTCAGTGGCCATCAGGTTCCGCGTGGCTTTACTTACCTGGCCCTCGTCATTTCTATTGTGCCCATAGTGGTGGTTCTCAGGTAGTCTGGCCATATCAGGTTTTGCTTTCCCTCGTCTCCCAAAGGTCAGGCATGTGTGTGTGTGTGTGTGTGTGTGTGTGTGTGTGTGTGTGTGTGTGTGTGTGTGTGTGTGTGTGTGTGTGTGTCTCAGCTAACATTGACCACAAGGCAAGTCAGTCCCTGCTTCTCACACCTGTTTCATAAACGAGGCTTTACCGAGCGAGTGTCTTAAGGTACAGTATATAATATCAAGGTAGATTGGGTCCGAGATCTCAATGATCCGTATACCTGAACACTGTTTTCCCCTCACCAGTAATAAGAAAACGCATCTAGTTACAGTAGTCTTGGTTTAAATTTCAACGCCACACTTGCCGTCATGTTGGTAATATGACTTAAAACGAGGCAGTTAGATGCAATTTTACATCTCCAGGAAAGAGGAAAATGTAACATGAAGGTTTTTGACAAGCCTAGACATCTCAGTGCCCCCCGTAAACACTTTCCTTCGTCCTGTCACTATCACGTCACTCCAGCATTATAAATATTCACTCTAGTGGCAAAAATAAAATTTACAAAAAACACTGTAGGGTCGACAAACAATACCCACATACCCCAAGTAAAGATTATATAATACAGTCGTGGTGTATAGCTCTTCGCGAGGTAGTGTAGGTGTGACGCTATACAGTTAGTGGCGTTGGTGACCTTCACATTCAAATACCTTAGCATTCATTGTGTAAAAAAAGTTAAACACAATCATGCAAACACACACACACACACACACACACACACACACACACACACACACGTAAAATTAATAGGACTTTTTCAAGTAGTTTTGGGCAGAGAATAATTTTAAGACACGACTGACAATGGGGTCTGCTCTTCACCTGTTCACTTCAGTATATATTGATCTTACAGTCTTTTGAAGAAATATTTTGACTCACCTGAAGATTAGACACCCCATCTTATCTCATTTGAAGATTGATCACCATTAAGCTAATCTAACTTCATATAACTATATCCTAACCTAACCTAACATAGCCAAACCTAAACTAATAAAACGTAACGTAACCTGTGAGAGTGTGAGTGTGTGTGTGTGTGTGTGTGTGTGTGTGTGTGTGTGTATGTGTGTGTGTGTGTGTGTGTGCATATAAATAGGAGCCTTAAAATTTTTTACAATTTAATAGGTCCAGCCTCATTTAAATGATATAAAATGTAGAAAAAAAAATAGACCGCTCTTGTATCAACATAAATAATCTAATACATCCTCTGTTTTGATTTGTTTTGTTTTGAGTCGAGAATTAGCTACACTTTAGTAATACTCAACACATACGCAAGACCTTATACGTGTGGGCGGTGGAGGTTCAGGGAGGTAGAGAGCTTCACAAACACGAGGGGGAGGAGAGGAAGGGAGGGAGGCAGGAAGGAATGAGGGAGGGAGGGAGGGAGAGGGAGGAACGAAGGAATGAATGAAGGAAGGAAGGAAGACGGGAGGAAAGAATAAAAGAAAGAAAGGAATGAGGGAGGGAACGAAGGAAGAAGGAAGTGAGGGAGTGAGGGCGTGAGTGTGGTCGCAGGTGTCCACTATGGTCAATACCTCTATCATAACTCTCAGGGTTCCCACACACTGAAGGACACATGGTGTTATTTCCAGGCTACAATTACATGCATAATCCAATACGTGACATAATAATCCACTACAAAAATTATTGTACAAATTATTTTCTTGTAAAGGATCATATAAGAAAAAAAATTTCGTAACGTGTTAAAGATAGAGAACGATTACGCTATACCGTTGCTTAATCCATCAATTATAACGTAATCTGTGACTATATCAATTATTACACATAGCAACATCAATATATTTCATGGTAACAGTTTACAATTAGAGAACACAAATTATGGTAAAGGTTAGTCATTTTTTTTTCAGAAGACAAGTGAGAGAAGTGTATAGGTAAGGGACGGTCTTTATACTAGTCAGGCTTAACTTTCTTAATTAAAAAAAAATATTAGCAAACAAAATCAGAAACTAAAAAAACAATAAAAAAACAATAAAAGAGGTATAAAATAGCTAATCCAGTTAAGACGTATCAAAATTGGCCAAAATGAATAGGCAAAGAAAAAAATAGTTATTGTTTGCAAAATTGACACAAACCGTCATGGGAGGAGGATATTATTATTATTATTTTGCATATACCATGTTCTCTCTAACCCCCGTGTGATGCACCTGCTCACTAACACAGTAATAAAACACCTTACAAATCACACTCAACAATGAATCAACTAATCGACATAGTAACTTTGACCGAGCACACCCTGGCAGTGAATGTGTGTGTGTGTGTGTGTGTGTGTGTGTGTGTGTGTGTGTGGTAAACAAGACGTCCACCGTAAGGAAACTAAATGCTAACCCTCTGAGCTGTACACACACACACACACACACCTGTTATATGTATGAGAGTATACCTGTAAGTGAGTTGTTTTTCACCATAATAAAGTATTTTAGTTTCACGGAGGTAATTCATAGCTTAAAATGATTATCAGAGTAGTGGTTATGATCGTTATCGTCATCATCATTAAAAATCATTATTATCAATCACTATCATAAGTCATCATCATCAATCATCATCAACAATAAACTGTTAGTCATCATCATCATCATCATCACTAAAACTGTAAGTCATCAGCATCATCAACACTGTATTCTGCAAGTAGTCATCATCATCATCATCATCATTCTAGTACCTTTTCAATAAGTCTTGTCATTTTGTTTTATATGTGTTTATATTATTCAAGCCTCTTAATATTGTCTATATGTATTCAAGCTGCGGAAAATGAGCTTGGTTGAGCTGCTCTTGGTTGAAGAGACTTACTGTTTACCGTTGTTTGTACACCTGCAGTGTTTATGTGTCTTGTATAACTGTATTTTCTACGTATACTGTACATACTGACATAATGTATGACGATTTTACTGAATATCTATTCGTACATTTATCGATCTATCCACCTCTATCCACCTCTATCTGTGTATGTATGTATGTATCTGCCTCTTTAGTCACCTCAAAACTCACCAACCTAGGTGACATCGTTAATAACTCATATCATTGTATCATAGCTGGATGATCGTCATACTCGATTCCGAGTGACAGCAAAGTAGTATGTATGTATGTATGTAATGGTCAACATGCTCGCTTCGCAAGCGAGCGGACCCGGGTTCCATCCCCGGGCAGGGTGAAACTATGGGCAAGTTTCTTTATGCCATTTGCCTCTGTCTACCCAGCAGTAATTGGGAACTTGGATGTTAATCGATTTGCGGATTGTGTTCCGGGGTGTTCACGAGTTGTCCGGTCTTCTCGGACTATTCCTTGACAATGGGTCATGCAACTCGTTAACTAAGGGTGTGGTTGTTGTGTTGGCGACAACTTCTACACCTTAAACAAATTCACTCCTAGGTGGCCAGCCATCTTCGTTACACGAGGGGCAACCATTATTATCATGTATGTATGTACAGTATGTATATATGCATGTAAGTATGTATGTACGTATGTATCCCACACATACTCAAGGGGTTAATGCATAATGATCGTTGTTTTTATGTTGAGATGATTATTAAAGGATACTGAAATAAACTCTTTTTTTGGGGGGGGGGGATTATTGAAGCCCAAGAAATGTGTAACGATGGCTGGTGTATATACTGTAATTTAATATAAAACTTTTGTAAAAGTAGATACTTGTGGGAATAAGTGTGAGCGGTGGGAGAGGGTAGTGAGGAATATGAGGGGTGGGGTAAGGTGGCAATGAGGAGGAGGGCTGGTGAGGGTGGGAGGGTGATGAGGTGGGGAGGTGGTGAGTGGGAGGTGTGGTGAGGGTGGGGGTGGGGGAGGTGGGGGAGGTGGGGAGGTGATGAGGTGGGGAGGTTGGTGAGGTGGGGAGGGGTGGGGAGGTGGGGGAGGGTGGGAGGTGGGAGGTGATGAGGGTGGGGAGGTTGGTGAGGGTGGGAGGTGGGGAGGGTGGGGGAGGTGGGGAGGGTGAGGGGTGGGGAGGGGTGGTGAGGGTGGGAGGGTGATGAGGGGTGGGGGTTGGTGAGGTGGGAGGTTGGTGAGTGTTGTGAGGTGGGGGAGGTGGGAGGTTGGTGAGGGTGGGGGCGTGGGAGGTTGGTGGTGGGAGGGTGATGGGGGTGGGGAGGTGGTGAGGTGGGGGTGGGGAGGTGGTGGGGTGGTGGGGTGGGGAGGTTGGTGGTGTTGTGAGGTGGGGGAGGGTGGGAGGTTGGTGAGGGTGGGGAGCGTGGGAGGGTTGGTGAGGGTGGGGGGAGGGTGATGAGGTGGGGAGGTTGGTGAGGGGTGATGAGGGTGGGGAGGTTGGTGAGTGTTGTGAGTTGGGGAGGTGGGGAGGTTGGTGAGGTGGGGAGCGTGGGGAGGTTGGTGAGTGTTGGAGGGGTGGGGGGAGTGGGGGAGGTGGTGAGGTGATGAGGGTGGGAGGTTGTAAGTGTTGGAGGTGGGGGAGGGTGGGGAGGTTGGTGAGGGCAGGGGCGTGGGAGGTTGGTGAGGGTGGGGGAGGGTGGGGGAGGGTGGTGAGTGGGGGAGGGTGGGGGAGGTTGGTGAGGGTGGGGAGGTGATGAGGGTGGGGAGGTTGGTGGGGGTGGGGGGTGGGGAGGTGGGAGGTGGGAGGTGGGTGGGGAGGGTGGAGGGTGGGGAGGGTGATGAGGTGGGGGAGTTGGTGAGGTGGGGGGTTGGTGAGGGTGGGGGAGGGTGGGGAGGTTGGTGAGGTGGGGAGGGTGATGAGGGGTGGTGAGAGTGGGAGGGTGGGGATGTTGGTGAGGGTGGGAGGGTGAGGGAGGGTGGAGGAGGGTGGGGAGGTGGAGGGTTGGTGAGGGTGATGAGGGTGGGGAGGGTGGTGAGGTGGGGAGGGTGGGGAGGTTGGTGAGGGTGGGAGGTGATGGGGGTGGGGGAGGTGGTGAGGTGGGGAGGGTGGGAGGTTGGTGAGGGTGGGGAGGTGGGAGGCTGGTGAGGTGATGAGGTGGTGGGGGTGGGGAGGTTGGTGAGGGTGGGAGGGTGGGAGGTTGGTGAGTGTTGAGGGTGGTGAGTGGTGAGGGTGGGGAGGGGTGGGGAGGTTGGTAAGTGTTGTGAGATTGGTGAGGGGTGGGAGGGTGGTGAGGGCGGGGAAGGTGGTTAGGGAGTTGAGGGTGGGTGTACAAGTGGTGGGTGACCTGGGGCTGGTGTACAGGGTCGGGCGCCATGACTACCCAAGTTTTCCTTGTGAGGCGGAAGCGTTGAGTCGCGTGCACTACACGCCGCCTTCGCCTCACGGTATGTCTCTCTCTCTCTCTCCCTCTCTCTCTCTCTCTCTCTCTCTCTCTCTCTCTCTCTCTCTCTTTCTCTCATTTCCCCCTCCCATTTCCTAGTACCAGCATGATGACCCTTCACTATACCTTGTTATTACCACAGGTATTGTCTGAATGATATACAGTGACCAGTCGTGCAGATAAACTTAACACTGGGTTCTTTGGCTCCTAAGGTAGTGCAGGAACGATCTCATCACCTTGAGTAACTCTCTTCATCTGGATCTCTGGCTTTCCTTGAACTCCTGACACTCGCCTTACGCAAGTACTGTACACGTCTTTCCCGCGGTTACCTACTTGTAGGTTTGGGGATGTTCTGGTGGCCTTGAGGGGTATGATGTCACTGCTGGGCCGAGGGTTTTCACGAGCCTGCTTGAGCAACTGCTTGAAGGTGTGGCTTATGTTCTGCTTGGAAGTGTGCGTCTCAAAGCATGACAGACACGCAACTCTGCAATGTGTTCATCGTACAGGGACGGTAATTCAGGTTCTCGGAACTTATTTATTTAAAGGAGGAAATGTTCATGATACTTAATTCTCAGTAACTTTGGACGCGAGAGGAGAGGAATGGAGGAAGATAAAAAGAGACACAGAAGCGATGAAACATAACAAGAGATAAAGAGGGTATGTAATGCAGAAGTAAAAAGAATATTTCAGAAGAAACGAAAGCAAGATCTATAAAAAATATGCCCCAAGCGGTGACGAAGAGAAATCAAGTAATAAACGATGAAAAGTGAAAAGAACTGACCATATACCGAAATAACACAAGATGTCAGCGCCACAATGCCTCAACAACCACAGTCGTTACACACAGACCATCACAAACCTTAAATCTGAAGCCCGTCCCCTGAATACTGAGGAGCTATCTGGGTGTACACAAGGTTTAAGGACTTGGCCTGGAAGAAGTGTGTGACGTAGGGAGAGACAAAGGTAACACTACACTCCTCTGAATACAGTCGTGCTTGCTGCTTCAGGAGAGTTTATCATTATCTGAGGACAAAGAAAAACACTTAAAAAATATGTTAATAAAATAGTGTGTTGGAGACTTAAGCATCTGTAGTGAAGATGGTGTGAGGTGCCCACTTGACCACCCGCCACACCTGGTCCACCCATCACACCTGCTCCCCCACTACATCTGTCCCGCCCATAACACCTGCCCTAAACCACCACACTAACCCCGCCCGCCACACCTGCTCCGCCCACCACACCTGCTCCGCCCACTACAACTGCCCCACCACTCTGTAATGACACAGTTCCTGAAAGACCAAACAGGAGATGCAAAGAAAATGTAACAGAGAACATAAGAAAGAAGGGCGCATTACGGGAGGGGGGGGGGAGGTAACGTGTACAGAGAAGAAGGTACACTATGGCATCATTTGTTTAACATCTTTGTCATAGTTTGCTGGAGGTAACTTTAGTGTGCCTGTCTTTATCTGTGCCTGTTTGTACTTGTACCTGTGTTTACCTCAACCCATATGTACCTCCACCTGTGTGTACCTCAACCCATGTGTACCTCCACCTGTGTGTACCTCAACCCATGTGTACCTCCACTTATGTGTACCTCAACCTATGTGTACCCCCACTTATGTGCACCTCAACCCATGTGCACCACCACCTACGTGCACTACTCGCTATATGTGAACCAGCCAGAGGTCAAGTGGTCAGTACAGTAAAGTATGGAGACGGTGAGGAGGGGTTGACTCACTCTCCCTCTCACTGAAGGCCGAGGGTGACTGTGTGGTGGGGAGTCCCGTGCTTCCCGGTAATGGTGAACACAGGTCTACGGTCCTCTTTATTAAAAACAGTTTTCTCTGATTATAAAGTCAAATTATGTTCGGTTGCCATGTCCTCGCCGCCAGGGAAACGAAACACCCCTTTTCCAAGGCTTGTACGTTAAATTTCTCTATTGTAAAAGATGTGGTAACTCTCCTTATTGGTACAGACAAGGACGTCAAAATGGCATCAGAACATCACTTGGACTGTACTGTAAATACATATATTTTCTTATTATTAACTTATTATTATTATTTGGACAAAAATATTTAACTAACGTGTCTTTGAGATTCCATGTCCAAGGTTGTCACTTTCCTACACTTGGCATCACTGTTTTTAAGGGTTCTCTCTTCTTCCTGGTTGTCCTTCGCCCCCGGGGGTCACACTGTTGCCCCGGGGGTCACACTGTTGCCCCGAGGGTCACACTGTTGCCTCGGGGTTCACACTGTTGCCCCAGGAGTCACACTGTTGCCCCGGGGGTCACGCTGTTACCCCGGGGGTTACAGTGCTGCCCCGGGGTCACACTGTTGCCCCGGGGTCACACTGTTGCCCCGGGGTTACACTGCTTCCCCGGGAATCACACTGCTTTCCCTGGAGTCACTACTTCTAGGTCACACTGTTGCCCTGGAATATTCAACAAACTCTGGTCCTGCTGTGAGTGAGGATTACATGTGGTACATTAGCGCGTCTATTATACTGTACATACACACTGGTGCTAGAACGGAACCAAGAGACATGAGTTAACTTCAAGAGACATAAGGTAAGTTATTGAACCACGAGGTAAGTTATTAAACCACGGGGTAAGTTATTGAGCCACAGGGTAAGTTATTGAGCCACGGGGTAACTTATTCAACCACGGTGTAAGTTATTAAACCACAGGGTAAGTTATTGAGCCACAGGGTAAGTTATTGAGCCACGGGGTAAGTTGTTGAACCAAGAGGTAAGTTACTGAACCACGGGGTAAGTTACTGAACCACAGGGTAAGTTATTGAACCACGGGGTAAGTTATTGAACCACGGAGTAAGTTATTGAACCACGGAGTAAGTTACTGAAGCACATGCTAAGTTATTGAACCACGGGGTAAGTTATTGAGCCACGAGGTAAGTTATTGAACCAAGGGGTAAGTTATTGAACCACGGGGTAAGTTATTGAACCACGAGGTAGTTATTGAGCCCCGAGGTAAGTTATGACCACAGGGTAAGTTATTGGCACGAGGTAAGTTATTGAGCCACAGGGTAGTTATTGAACCACGGGGTGTTATTGAACCACGTAAGTTATTGAGCCCCGAGCACGAGAGTAAGTTACTGAACCACGGGGTTAGGTAAGTTATTGAGGTAAGTTATTGAGCCACGAGGGTAAGTTTATTGAACCACGCCCAGGGTAAGTTATTGAGCCACGAGAACCACGGGGTGTTATTGTTAGGTACCACGGGGTTATTGAACCACGTTATTGAGCCACGAGGTAAGTTATTGAACCACGGGGTAAGTTATTGAACCACGAGATAGGTTATTGAGTCACCGGGTTGGTTCAGATAGGCCCACTAGAAGCTACAGTACCTTGAGGAGGGACATTAGAGGCCCTGACATTATATAGCACCTTTTTTATGCGCTAAACGATGTGGTATGTAACAATCAAGTGACATTTTGTTCTTTTCGAAACTTCATTATGAACCTGTGACATTTTGAGTTATAATCGTCTAACTTTTTTTCTACGTGTGTGTGGGGGTGGTGTGTGTGGGGGTGGTGTGGTGTGAGTGGGGGGGGAGGTGTGTGTGTGTGTGTGTGTGTGTGTGTGTGTGTGGGTGTGGGGATGGTGTGTGTGGGGTGGTGTGATGGGGGGTGTGTGTGGAGGGTGGTGTGGGGGGTGTGGGGTGGTGTGTGTGAGGGTGTGGGGTGGTGTGTGTGTGGGGTGGTGTGTGTGTGTGTGTGGGGTGTGTGTGTGGGGGTGAGGGGGTGTGGGGTGGTGTGTGTGGGGGTGGTGTGTGTGTGGGGTGGTGTGTGTGTGTGGGGGTGTGTGTGGGGGTGGTGTGTGTGTGTGTGTGGGGGTGGTGTGTGTGTGGGGGTGGTGTGTGTGTGGGTGGTGTGTGGTGTGGGGTGGTGTGTGTGGGGGTGTGGGGTGTGTGTGGGGGTGGTGTGGTGTGAGTGGGGGGGAGGTGTGTGTGTGTGTGTGTGTGTGTGATATAATATTCAGAAACAAATAAAGCATATATGATTAATTGCCTATGTTTCAGTATTATAACAGATATACGTAATCTTTTTTCTAATACATTAAAGGCTAAGGTAGTTTGTACTCACTCGCGCTGCTAAAGGTACCGTTTTTAATCTGATACAACAATGCACGTGTGTCGGAGTCCTGCAGTACTTCACATAGGCGCCAAACTGATGCACTTTACGGAAACTTCACACAAAGAAATCCAAAGATCAAGTTGATTGCCAAACGGAGAGTTGTAATCCCAGCATCACGTAAATGAGTGCAGGTGTGTTGAGTTACTCGTGTTATCACTGTACGAGACACCTGCCTAGGGTACACCTCTATCCCACGTAAATATTGAGAGAACCTGACCTTTAGCCCGTGTGATCTTTGTTTAAAGTTATCAATTAATATAAACCGTACGTTAATAGTGATGGGGCGTATATTTTCTCCGACGATCAGGTGGTGTATTTCCCTATCATCTTAGTTTGTATGACACAACAGTTTATCATCGTGTCCCAATTCACCTCATAGTGGAATATCACATTTATTTGTTTAGATAAATGTACAATATTCAAACAACAGTCTTGTCATTGCCATCTTCCAGCCACGAACCGACCGCGAGCTTTCATATCCTCAGAGTGACCTCGCCAGTCACTTCTCCCCTTCTGTGCCCTCCTTACCAATAATCTATCATAAAGTCTAGTTTTTTTCTAATACAGAGGAGATACATCTCTCTGAGAACACATGAGGCCGCCATCTTGGTAGTAAGAGGTCACTGATCCTCATCTTATTTGCTGGGTCATAAATCTCCCCCCCCCCCCTCCAGACAACCATTCTCGCCTCCTCCTCACGGTCATCACCAGTGTTGTGGAGGTGGTGAGCCGGGGTGAACTGGTGCCATCCCCACGCCATGCCATAACCTCCTCCTCCACCACCATCACCATGCCTGCCATCACCACCACCATCCACACCACTACTATCACTACCACCATCATCACAGCTGTCCTACCAACATAAGCCTCAATAAGTAACACCAGTATCTACCACCACCAACAACAGTCTAAGTAACAACACTATCTACCATCATCAACCCTCCAAGTATCACTCAGCTCCGTATGTTACTAAGGTATCGGTGACCGGGTGTTGAGGGGCGCCCTTGGGACCCGCTAGCCTGATAAGAGTGTGGAGGTCGAGTGTTATCGTGTTCACTCTCTTGCACTCCTCTACGCGGTGTGGTAATGTATGCTTTTGTTGTGACTGTTATTCACTTCTCTGTCACTTGAGCAAAATGATTGTGAGTTTAGATTAGTGCTTTAGTTATCTTGGAGGTACGGTACTAGCAGACAGACAGACAGAGGAGGTTAAGATCGCCTGTCTGTATAATAACAATAGTAACATATATGGTGACCGAGAGCATCTTTGATCCTACTAATGTTGATTACAATGAAACATCTATTTAACGGGCTATAGGGAGAGGAAAGTCCGTTATATCGATGGTCCGCTAGATGTGAACCCTCCATTTAACGAACTAGAGCTATGGAAGTCCGTTATATCGATGGTCCGCTAGATGTGAACCCTCCATTTAACGAACTAGAGATATGGAAGTCCGTTATATCGATGGTCCGCTAGATGTGAACCCTCCATTTAACGAACTAGAGATATGGAAGTCTGTTATATCGATGGTCCGTTAGATGTGAAGCTCCCATCTAACGGATTATATAGAAGTTTCACTATATTCCACAGTTGATATGATTTACGTACTTAGTGATTTAATGACGAAAGATATATAACAAGAAGTAAACTGAGTGTTGATGTTGTTTAATAAAGTATTATTTTAGTCCAAGTTTATTTAGACGAACACGTTGTTATAATGCTTCGAGATATTTATGGCACACCTCCTTACACGTAGACACTGTGGGTTATGTTGAACTTTATTATCTCATGTAGACAAAAAGACAAATAGGATCAAGAAACATAAGAAGTTTTGTACGACACAGAAAAACCTATTAAGTACACAAGTAGAGCCTGTCAGTTAGCATCACGCCTCAATGATGGACAACTCTGGTTAATCCTGACACCTGTATTTACTGTCATATACAGATGCAGTAAGTCGTGCACTTGTTTCGAAAATAAAGGTCGAATTTAAAGATCCCAGATCCAGTTTCTTAGTAGCGCAGGTAAGAATTGTACTGCACTTGTATTGAGTATAGTCAAGGCTTTATTGTGTGTTGGATGTTGGAGGGAGAATAATGAGTAATTAACTGAAGGTACGGGAAAATTTATCTAGCATTTGGAAGCAAAGTGTTACCTGTGAAGAATCCAACATATTCACTTTTTTTTTTACAATTTCGTATGAGCTGAAAAAAAAATCTAGAAATGAAGGAAGGGAAATAATTTAACATCACACGAACACAATAACCATTACTATTAGATTCGGCTTGAGAATTACCCTGGTTGAATCTACAAGTTCCCTCATGTTTACTTGTCTTTTATCTGTGAGCAGTGAGAGTGTAGTCTCATAGAAGAGTCATGGCGGCACATTTTGTTCCCACAGCTAAAATTCGTTAAAAAACTTGCAGGATTTTTTTTTATACAGAATCGAACTCAATTGTTCATTAACATCAAATACGATGCCAAAGTACAATACTATAAAATGTCTTGTAAAGAATGTAAATAGACACCATCAGGTAATGGCAGTTTGTTCGTGGTAGCCTAGTAATTGGGGGCGGTGTAACGCTGGTCCACCACCACAACACAACACCTACATCCTCAACTGTTGTTTAGCAGAAAGTGTACTGAGCATACCATAGTGACTTTTCATCATTTAACCTTCTAGTGAAAGTTGGGTTAATTTGTGGAATGATCTTTTATAATATAACCTTTCTGTGACACGGAAATATGTAGATTTCACCAAGTTACAGAGGGAAACGGTTAAAAATAACCCTTAGTACTTGTCATTGAGTCCGTAAAAACACGAGTACAGCCTAAACAAAACCTGCCACGGTCTCACAAGTACAGACAAAAACTGGACCAAGGAGAGCGGAGATGAGGGTGGCTACGCTTGAGGAAGTGTTGGGTGAAGGCCAGCCCGGTACCACGTCTGTCATCCTCAGGAAGGTCATGCTCACGACGACACGGACTCAGGGATGGTGTACTCAGGGTGTGCCAATACTTGTAGCAGCGCGTGTCCACCTCGATTTACTCTGGTTTAATGAAAGAAATCTCTTCTGTGTTAGAGATCTCAATACTTACTCCTTGTCGATGGGCTTGTGCTACGTTGCCAGCCATATATGTTTATTGGCTTGGCTCTGCCCACCTCCCACTCAGACCATTTTTTTTCCTAGGATGGGAGAATATATGACGCATTTAGTGATGGCTGTAGCGAATTACAAGCCAGAAGTATTTTCTTTCAGCCGTTTGGTTAATCTATTACTATTATTCAACTGACCTCACAGAAAAAGGAAAATGCGTCTTGTAACTCGCTGCAGCCAAATTACAGCGAGAGTAATGTAGTCGTCTATCCTTGGTTCAATACTAATAAAACGACTCGATAGGCACTAGGCACACTAAGAAATTAACCCAACTGATATAGCAGCAACGTGAAGTAGCATGTAGGCCAATTTTCACATAACTGGGTGATGGCTGTGGTCTGGCCCAGCCACCAACACTACGTGACCAGCACGATGATTAGCCTTATCACTCCTTTTAAGTCTTACAAACAACAGACTCCAAATTATAACTAAATCAACTCGTTAATGATACATTTGGCCTTGGCTAATAATAACCTTCCCGCACCTCACTTGTAGCCACCCGGAGAACTTTTCTTTTTAGTTATTTTGTTTATGATACTAGGATTATAAACGCAGCGTAAGAACGATAAAATATTCAAACAGTGAAAGGTATCTAGAGGAAGAGCACTGCCGCCTAATAATAATAATAATAATAATAATAATAATAATAATAATAATAACAATAACAATAATAATAAATGAAATAATTTAAATAAATTCTTTTTATACGCTACCCAGAGAGAGAGAGAGAGAGAGAGAGAGAGAGAGAGAGAGAGAGAGAGAGAGTTTAACATTGCTGAAATAAGTTTTATTTCAAATTTGTTGTGTATGGTAGTCTAATAATTTTTTCATCGTTGTTTTATTATATATTTTACTATTTCCATGTGAAGTTTACTGAACCATTTGCCTCACTGTGTGGCGAGGCGAGGGTACTGAAACAAGATATGGATACGTAAACAAAATAAACAAGTACAATAATATATTCTTAAAAGGAACCGATCACTGCATTTTACACACACGCTCGATATTGAAAATGAAAGTGGACCCCATAGGCATGACTGCCCGAAAGAGACAGTGCGGATACAGCAGATTGTACTGTATACTGAACCTTCGGTACACAAGGAGGCAGCGTGGCCGGTACTGCACTCGACCGCATTCACTTAAGCAAGCTGTAGACTTATGTACATGTACCCATTTACAGCTGGATGAACTGGGAGTGCCCGGGGATCGAATCTTTAACCCCAGGAACAGGAAGCGAGCGTTGTATCCACTCGACCGCCGCACTCCTGCCCGATGTTGAGGACCGCATACTGAGGTCATGACAAAGTTCTGCTGCTAAACCTTTCCCAAGGATTGATGAGACGGCGAAGGCGCCTGCACAGCGTGTTGAAGTAAACCTCTCCCACCTAAAATTTACCGTATTTATGGGAAGGTCAGGCCAGGATAGGTCAAGTTAAGTTAGAGTAGGTCAGGTTAGGTTGGGGTTCATTTGACCTTTAATTGGCACAAACACTACGAGAGATTTTCACCCATGAAAGATAATCCAAATTTAATTAGGTATTTTCAAACAGCAGAACCAGGGAGTGTAATCAGAGAAGAGGGAAACACGGTTGAACAAGAGGGGGGGGGGAGAGGGATGAGGGATAAATAGAGAGAGGGAGAAAGACGTATGAGAGGAGATGGATAGTATAAGGGAGAGAGAGGGATAGGGGTGAGGAGTGAGGGAGAGGGGAAGTAAGGGGATGGAGGGATAAGAGAATAGGGATGAAAAGAATGGGACATGGAGAAGGCTAAGAGAGGGAAGTGGTATGAGAGGAAGGGGGAAAGAGGGATAATTTACCCCAATTTTCATATTCAAATTAAAAAAAAAGAAAAAAAAATGTCAAAACTTCCAAAAATGTCCCCCCAAAATTCATTTTTTTCTTCCAAACACTAAAAAAAAATCCAACTGCTATGACGTCATCACCAAATGCTGTGCCGTTGTCACCAATGGCTATGACATTATCACCAACGGCTGTGACGTCATGACATTATCACCAACTGCTGTGACATCATCACCAACGTCTGTGACGTCATTACCAACTACTGTGACGTTGTCACCAATGGCTGTGACGTCATCGACAACTGCTGTGACGTTATCGCCAACAGCCGTGACATCGTTATCAACTGCTGTGAGGTTATACCAACTGCTGTGACGTCATCGCCAACAGCCGTGACCTGATGTTTTGTAAGGTCACCCATATAAGCTTTTCTCAGCCCCTGTAAATTCAGTTTTCTCTGAAGATGTCTTGAATAAAGACGAAATCCATATTATGTATATATATATATATATATATATATATATATATATATATATATATATATATATATATATATATATATATATATATATATATATATATATATATCAAAGAATAAACAAAATACGTAAATGAAAATCTTGGATCGTGAGAAGAGCCAAACAGGGCAGGATGGATGGGTGAGCTGTGTAACTGATATACTTGCTGTAAGAGTCTCCTGTATGCTTGTTAAGATTCCTCCAACTCTGACCGAGTCTTTAATTTGTGTGACAATGGGGTAAAGGCGACTCTACCGGTACCCAAATCTCGGTTTATAAAATGAAGTTTATTGACTCCAGAAATTAAAGATGCGATTAAAATGTACAGATTATTATTAAATGGCGATTAATACATAATAATAGTTTCATGAAGTTAATGCTAAAGTTAAACATTACAGAAGACAACACCCTGAAGTTCACGAATGTAAATGTTTGTATTTATTATTAACGTTTTCTATAATAAAATATATGTTTAACCTTTGCTTATATTTATAGTATACAGTTTTGGTTGTGTGGGGAGGAGCACCAGTGTGTCCGGGTCAAGGCGTCATCCTCACTGACTCAGATAAATTATTGGAAAAGTTACTCCCGAGGTGACCTGCGCGCCATGTCCTTGAAAAAAAAAACCTCGAGTGTTGGCAGAGGAAAAACAAACGCACGATATAAAGTTTTGTCTCACATTTAATCTTGCTTATCACTATTATACTCACAGATGGTCACCTCCCAAGCATCGCATTCCTCTGTTACAATTTACAAGACTTTAGTAAGATATCATATAGAGAATATAAGCGCTTTTTCCTTATAGTATAACACGATTTCACTTTCAGAATTTCATAGCTGCTTCATAATAATTGATGATAAATTATAAGAGGCGTTCAGTTACAAAAACCCTGATCTATAATTTGTACTGAATGGGTTTGCATTTCCCGCCGACACTGAAGGTAAAGGAGAGTGGCTGCTGGCAAATGGTACTTCGTGACCCTGGCAGCCGAGGGAGAGTTGATTATACATGATGACACCACTCTTAACAGGTTTTCGCTTCTTCATTCTTTATAGTTATGCAATCACCAAAACAGCTTACACTAAAAAACAACAATAAATAATTAGCATAACTCTCAATAATTTTAAGGTGATAATAACAATAAAGTTTCTTAGCAGACCATAGCTGCGATATTCTAGTGTGTTATGAGCGAAAAAAACACACACACTCACGCACACACATTTATAACAGACGACCTGAAGGAGGATGTGTGTGTGTGTGTGTGTGTGTGTGTGTGTGTAGTGTTATCTAGTGTAGTGCGGTGGTCAGCCACGCATGAAGCCAGGCGACAACCTCCCGTGACTCCACCAAGACACAAACAAGGACGTCCAGGTCACGTTTGAAGGTAGAGAAGGTGTCCAGGGTCACGAGGAGAGGGTCACCATGAAGCCAGGTGCCTCCCTGGTGACCTTGTGGTGCCATCTTCACCCCGCTTCCCCCACACCCGCTGTCCTCCACCCATCTAATATCCTGCTCTGGGATGCCTTTCACACTTGGGTTATATCTTCACTTCTGCTGTACGTTTTTTTTTTTTTTTTTACTGTAATCTGATCATGTTAACCACACCACCAGTACCACCTTCCTGGCCCTGACTCGCCTCCCGCCCGCGCTGTGTGGGAGAACGTTGATGGTTATTAATGGCCTCTAAATACTTATTACCCTTAAATTAACTTGTTATTTTTTTAGAGGAATTTCCATACGAGCAACCCTGAGTGAGTTAATCATCACGATATGCCGACAGCGGTTTCAACAGATAGTATTGCCAACAGAGAGTCTTGGTGTACTTGTCTCTTCCTCGCAACAATATTCCATCAATGTATTCTCTCTTAACTGACAACATAACATCTAGCAACAGATAATCACACGATAATAAAAATGTCAAGACTATTCCTCTCACTTCAATTATATAAAGACTCATATGTGATATTGTTTTCATCGTTTCCATACACTTGGTAATATTTTGAGACACCTTGCTATTTCTGATCTCATGTTCCTTTCTTTCCCACAGTTCACTCTGGCTGCCCCCCCCCACATGAACCTCCACCACCATACCCACTCCTCGCCTACTTCCTCATTACACATCTGTTTTTTTTTTTTTCTCAGCGGCAACCCAACTCTAACCATCATTCATATTACCCTTGGCGTGTGTTCATCAGCCCATAGGTCAGTTGGGTCACCCTGGCCTTATAATCTAGGGAGATGAGTCAGGCTCTAAACCGATAATCAGAAAACAGTGCTTCGTATGTCCTTGAAAAAGAAAAAGTTTTCACAATTACCCGTCAACGAAGGGTAAGTTTGGACCAGGTTACGTCACGTGAGCCAACTCAGCACACAGCCCACCCCACCAACCTAACCTGGCACCCGTGACTCGTGCGTCCACAGCGATATCAACAATAAATAACATAGATTTGAGTGTCAACAAAGTCATGATCAGCTGTAAACTGAGAACTTTGTTGTGTGTCTGTAATACGAATGGAAACTATCAATGTGAGGTTAATTACTTTTGTAAAGTGACCTTGAAGAAGAGATCTAAGGTCAAAGTCAAAGAAAAAGTGTTGATTTTGACTCTTCACTTGGAGTTAAATAAAATATAAGCAACAAAATCATTACAGAACAAAATACAGACAACTTTACTGAAATGTCCCTAATACAGAACCACACGTAAAAAATAAGATCGAGAAAGACAGTGACCTTTGACCTGTTATATTTGTCTATAACACAAAAGGAAACTGCTTTAACCCTTTCACTACACGACGCCACTTTTAAAACTTTAGTTAACGCTACGCGATTGTATTCAGCATTACGCCACATCCATCATAAACTGTGGCGCGACTACAATCAATATAACAAGGTAAAAAATAGTTCAGTGTCCAATTTTCTTCACAGTATATATATATATCAACTATAAATTCAATATTAAGAAGATCAATTACTCTGTGTATGAATGTCTCAATGCTCAGGTCAAGGCTCAAAAGCCACAGGACCTGTGACCACTTAACCTCGGATCCCAAGACAAAAGTGAGATCAAGCTAAAAAAAAATTGTCATCTTAAACAGATTTACGATGGATATTTACAATTAATGTTAGGTGGCAACACAGTGACGAGTTCCATCATGATTAAATAGAGAAATGTCATACATCAAAGATCATATTATATAAATGAGTTAAAATACATCAAATACATCGACTGAGGAGTTCTTCCGATAATAAACGACGTTAGGTGAGTGAGGACACTAAACTCTCCACCATACTGTCCCTGGCGGTATACTAGGAGACATGTTGACCATTACACTGCTTCTTTGTCAGATATTAACCAGGTGACGGCGGTAAGGAACAAGAATCCACTTAATATCACCTTGCACAAAGTGATTCGGGGTAAGAAAGCTTTGTTGTAAATGCATCTGTGTATCGTTATCGAGTGAGTTTTATGTAATGTACAGTAAACAAAAATAATCACGTTACACCCCTAGCGTTGTTACGAAACCCTTGACGCAGAATTTGGATAAAGTGACATCGAAGTTTCGAGTCTAACGGGAAACTTTACCCAAATTCTTCGCAATGGGTTTCAGAACATAAGACACCTAACCTAATATAACCTAAACATGGCTTCATCGCCTCTAAAATACACTATTATCTAAAACTAATAATTATAACACGTTATTCAATTGTCCGATGATAAAATGTCCGCCCACTATCAGACAGACATTTTCGTGATGCTGCACTATGTATGTGTGAAGTTCGAGGTTGGTTCCTATTGCGTATGTTGCTCACTGTCTGGTATAAACCGTCTGTGTCAGTGCCAGGTGGAACTCACTCCTCCACTTGCACAACCAAAATTCACCTGTGAACAAAACTTAAAGTGAAAATGGGTACCCGAAGGACTGTCGGGTTCGGTTCCCCATTTACAGCTGGACGAACAGGGGGTGACCTGAGCGAGAAGCAACGTCTTTAAGGACTGAGGACGAGCGCTCTATCCACTCGGCCACCGCATCCCTTTATACGAGAATGGCAGGAGCTAATTTGTTCTTGTCCATCATGGCGTAAGTTAGTGTTCCTGGTTTAGGTTAGGTTAAGATTGATGCATTAGGCGTGGGAAATACTAACGACCACTTTGCTAAGTAAAAAGTCGAGCAACAGCTTACGACTTATCCCAACAACATAAATTACGACATATTAGTTAAACTGTTTCCCCTCCCCCTCCTTACACGTGAACTTGAGGCCAGCCCCAGCACCGTCACACAGACTCACTTCATACTACCATCCAATCTACATCATAGGGGACCTGAACGCCATACACCCTCTATTAGATGGCAGGAGAACAGTGTTCTAAGAGGCCTCGCTGACCTCTTAGCTGACAAAACCCCCAAGCTAATTGGCCCAGGAACTCAGCCACTACCCCAGTCATAGCAATAATAAACGGCAGATGCTTCCACAACTCCCCTTTTGAACAAGGTCCTGTGACCTCCAGCGACCACCGACCTATAATCATGATCATCTCTGCAGCACCAATAACAAAACTACGCTTGTGTCACCTCACTTATCATACCGATATTAACCTGCCCAGCAGTACCTCTTCACACTATGAGCACCACCCAAATATTAAAACTACAGGTGGTCCAGAATAAAGCCCTGAGATTCGCCACGGGTGAAAGACCACAGCAGAAATTCACTGAGATCTGAGAATATGACCCACCAACACACCCTGGCCAGCGGAGTCTAGACAAAAAAAGAACAAGCCGAGCAAGAACTCCTACAAAGACTCCCCCAGATAACAGACACCCAGCCACTGATGTGTACACTCGTCTGGAGGAGAAGTTGAACAAGCGTCACACCACGTTCATGACACAAACATTCAGGGCAACAGGAATGAATTCTTGAGTGGCGTAAGAGTGAGGACGTAACACATTAATTGGGAACGCCTAAAGGGAGACACTATTGCCTTTGCAAGACTCGAAGTTACTTGATCTGAAAGTTGTAGCTCGGTGTTTGGACGGAGGTCATAAAATCAGTCGAATGATAAATGGGTCCCCACTTCTAACAGGCCTTAACCTAACCTATTACAATTGGGTCTATAATCACTGGGGTCTATTATCATTGGAGCCCATTAAGCCAAAAGCCCATTAGGAGCAGGATCCATTAGGACCAGGAAGGTTAGATGAGTGCCTATTGGAACCGGGGCCTATTGGGCCTGACGCTAATCAGAATTAGGATCTATAAGGACTTGGCTTATGAGGACTGAAACTTATTGGACTAAAGCTAATTATTATTAAGATCTATTAGGACTAGGACTTATTGGGATCAAGGTCTATTAGGACTGATCCTATTAGAAATGAAGTGAGGTGTATTACGTCCATGATCATAGATAAACTGTCACTTCCCAATCATACTATCAATAACTGTCTTGAGTGGAGGGTGCAAGTGCCGGGATAAATTATTCCGATATAATATATCAATATAATTATCAACGATTATACTAAAATCATTGATATACTACATTACCGTACAGAGTTTAATTAGTATAATAGAGTTTGGAAACATTAAAAAGTGTGTGTGTGGGGGGGGGGGGGATTGAAATTCCCAGCCACGGCTTCATGAAGGCTAAATCTAGCCTCGGACTGGGCTCTATTAGGACTGAAGAGTTCATTTTTAGCCTTATAATGTGTGTGTGTGTGTGTTTTAGGTTTTATTTATTTTTGCTAAATCGGCTATTTTGCAAAAAGACCGGCCAAGCCTAAACCCCGGTCATTTTGCAAAATGACCTTACTACAACTTACCCTACCCTACCCTTTTCTACAATTAACCAATATACGAGTATTATATGAAATAAATTCTTCCTACAACTGATGTTATTAATACAATTATACGGAAAATTCACATATAAGGGAGTTTAAGTGAGTTATTGACTATAAGGGCATAATTGACAACAACCACGCATGTTCCTAAAAAGTTACCAAACCTCAAGAAGTCCATCACCACTCCCGGTCTTTACGGTCGGGCAATACATAACCTCCTTAGACCAGCATCCACTAGCAAGGTCGGTGGAACGTGATATATGACCTTCAAAGCACCTCAAATGGGATAGAGTATACTCGTAGACTGTCTAATGCCAGAGCTGCCAAAACCATCTAGAAAAACTGCTCTAAAAATCAACCACAGTAACTAGCCTAAGGTCATAACATCAACACATTTATCAACTTAGCTAGTGAGTATAGGAAGGCGATTAGCCCACCATCTGCTACCTCATCCTAACCTTTTTTCAATTTCCAAACTATTTAACCTCTTCCCCTTCCTTTAACTTTCTTTCACCCCCTTCCTTCTCGAAAAGTAAAATAAAAGAAAAAAGTATGAGAAGACGGGCAGTGAAGCGGTCCTCTACAACATGGAAAGCCTTATCGAAACGACTTGTATTTGTGAGTGTCCAGTATAGTATCTACTAGGTTCAGAGACACACACTACCACGAATATATTCCACCATACAAATACAAATACCAGTTATTCTAGATTAGGTAGAGTTAGGTTAAGCAAGATTATATTATTAAAGAAGTTAATTCAGATTATGTTCGGTCACTATGGTTAGGTTACATTATTAAGGTTAGGGGAGCTATTAGGTTATGTTAGGTTCGGTAAGTTAGATTTGTTCTCGTAGGTTAGGTTAGGTTAGGCTAGGCTAGGCTGGGCTGGGATGGGATGGGATGGGTCAGGTTTGGTTAGGTTAGGTTAGATACTGAAATTTCCAGTTGTATTTTTCTCTAACAAACAAAACCTTCCACAATAACGAACTACTGGAGACGGAACGATGACCTGTAGTCGTCAGTGTTACGTAAAGGTGGTGTTGCTGTTACTTAGAGATGCTAATAATGCTCCATAGAAATGGTGTTGGTGATACATAATGGTTGTGTTGCTGTTAGAGATGATGTCGGTGCTACTTAAATATAGTATTGGGACTAGGTAAAGGTTGTGTTGTTGTTTGTTACTTGGAGATTGTGTTGCTGTTACTTCGAGGTGGTGTTACTTAAAAATAGTGCAGGACAGCTGGTGCTACTTTCAGATGATGTTGCTCCTAATATTAGAATGTATATTGATGTTACCTGGGTGGTGGTGTAACTGTTACACGGGTGGTGGTGTTACTGTGGCCGGAATTATGTACACGAGTTACCTACGAAGATAAATTAACTTGGGTCTTAACACTTGGGTGGGGGAAGGTCGCGGTTTTTATACACGCTGCCGCTACAACATTCCAAATACTTGCCAAATAAATCACCATTATTAGTATGTGGCAGAAAGAGATGTTACATGAGATAATTAACATTATAATAAAATATTCAATCATATAAACAATGGTATAAATTCATCGCTGCCTTACAGTTAGGTGGTGATGCAACACAATTAAGGGAGAAGATAATTATCCGACAACACACCACACCGCAGCCAGTATCCTCACCTCAGCCGGATAGCAAGTAAAGTTAACTCTTGGCCAGACGGGAAAGGCCGCAGGACGAGTTCTACTAACACCTACTGTACTGCTGCTCTGTCACAAGGACTCTGTTAGGCTCCTGGTGGCGTCACTGTTACATGGGTATTGATATTGATATTGAAACAGTTTATTTCGCCAAAAGAACACAGATACAGAGTCGATTAAAAATCATAATATTAACATGGCTGAGCCAGTTGAGAGCCTGAGCTCTCTTGTAGGTACCTGATATTCCTGTATACTGTACATTTATCTCAAGAAAGTATTATGTAACATTTAATATCATCTGTAATAGTACACATAGCATGGTGGTAATAAGAATGGTGTTACTGTTACACGGATGATGGTGTTACTGTTACACGGATGATGGTGTTACTTTTACACGGGTTATAGTGTTACAGTTACACAGGGGTGATAGTGTTACTGTTACAGAGGTGATAGTGTTACTGCTACACAGGGTTGGTGGTGTTACTGTTACACAGGGGTGATTGTGTTACTGCTACACACAACTGGTGTTGCTGGCTCCTACGCGAAGACGATTACGTCATGGAACGTTTACATGACCTTTGTGGGGTTGGCCTCGCTGACCTGGTTGACCTTGGGGGTCCAGGTAAAAACAAGAGTGGATAAGGACAGGTGGCCGCGCTCTGGTTCATGGCTGACCAGAGGGTGGGCGGGAGGGAGGGAGGGGAGGAGCTCTGTGGTCTGGTCCCTGGAAAATTGCCCTTCTTTTTTTGTGACGTCTGTAGTGTATTGTCTCTGAGGTATTAATCACTGCCCAGAAGACTACTGTCAACGTATGAACTGTATATCACCCTCCATGTACTGTGTATCCAAACGAGCCAAACCTGCATAATTAATGAAGTTCCTGAATGATGTTTGTGAACCTAAATCTGGCGTATGTCGAAATAATCTTCAAGTTCTTTTTTTTTGGCGTTACTCACCTAAGATGATGTTCAGTTGACAATGTTGAGTGAAATCAGTAATTTGACTAACTTGCAGTGGACAGCATTTATAAGACGTTTTTTTTGGTTTGTTCAGTTAAATGTTACTTTGTTGGTGTTATTTGTGTCGTATTTTGTTTCTTGCATATCTTCTGGTTTGTGGGACCCCATCTGTCGTCTGTGTAACATTACTTGCACTCTGTGTAACGTTACTTGCTCTCTGTGTAACGTTACCTGTGCTTTGTATAACGCTACTTGTGCTCTGTGTAACGTTACCTGTACTTTGTGTAACGATACCTGCACACTGTATAACCTTATCTGTGCTGTGTGCAACGTTATCTGTGCTCTGTATAACGTTACCTGTGTTCTGTATAACATTACCTGTTGTCTGTGTAACGTTACCTGTGCTCTGTATAACGTTACCTGCAATTTACTCTACTTTCCTGTCCTCTTGCAGATAGCCTACAGGTGTTTACACATACTTAAGTTAGTGCTCAAATTCACACCATTCGCTCTAAAATGAACAATGATCGTTTACAAACACCCAATCTTGCTTCACCTTCAGCTGTGAGCCCCATTCTCGTGGAGTTAGATTCGTACTTAACCCCCTTGTCCCCTATATTCTACGGGACAAGTTTTTGAGAAATAGTGCGTTTAACGTTTGTGAGAGATTTGGCGATTCCAATTCGCAGGATATTTTGGATTTGGGTTTAGATGAACAAATGCTTTGGACTATGATTTATTCTTTGATTATTGACAATATTTGTATGCGTCATGGTATATAAGGGGTCCTTGGTTGAAAAATGTTTGAGGACCCCTGCCCTAGAGTATGGTGGCTTAACCCCTTGAGTACGATGACTTAACCCCTTGAGTACGATGACATAATCACCTGAGTATATCATAATCCACCGAGAACATGGTCATCGTACTCAAGGGGTTATGACTATATTTTTGTCAGTCACGAAAATATTGTCAATACTAAATAATTATACCCCTCAAAAAATAGATCCTTTTTTAATACGAATCTTGAACAGAGCCTTATTTTCTCAACAAGGCTTGTTGAGAAAATGATGATCCGCCACTGCTGTGTGGCCTAGAATGCACGAGACCGCATTATCCCCCCCCCCCCCTTTTTTTTCCTTGCTGGAGGAACGCGCCCGTGGAGGCTTCTACTCCTCGCTGGCCGGTGATTTACTGCTTTTTGTTCTCCAGAGGTTGGCCAGTACGCAGGTTTTCAATCTAATTTATCAATGGTTGGTCCAGTATTAGCCTTAGTCGGTCGAGGGTTATTCAGATGTTATCTGCTGATTTCAGTTTTGTCATGGTTTGGAAGGAATTCGTTCGACCGATTCAAATTCATTCTAATTTTTATTAACCTAGATAATTGTTTTTAGTAATTCTTAAGGTTTGTATAAAATAGAAATACTCGAGGAGTTCAGGAACAATCAAATTAAATTTTTATAACGCAAGTTATCCGAAAGTGCTTATGGTTTTGTCCAGTAATGGCTCTAGTGTGGCAGACCTCGCCTTGTTTCTTTCGCGGCGGCTGTGGTTGCCGAGTATTAAAGGAACTACAGATTTTTGCCGCCTGGGGACTTCACCGGCAGTGGGGTGGAAGGGGAGGGTGTCCTTATACGTATATGTCAGCACGGTACTCCTTTGTCCGTGATATTCAGTTGAGTGCAGCGGCCACGTCAAGTCCTCAGCTAAACATGTCAAAGGAACAGCAAGCTTAAAAATCTCCACTAGGGAAGGTAAACTGTCATACTTAAGCACTTGGTTGTGTGGTAAGTCTGTCTGTTATTTTTTTACAGCTATGTGCAATAAAACGTTAACTTGTTGGTGATAATAATCTACTCAGTATCAGGTTGTGTATCTGATATTTACCCGCGTAATGTATCGTAGATGGTTTTTATTTTTTTATTATTATTTTTTTTATTCTGGGTGTTTCCAAACCTGATTGATCATTACTGGTGTATAACAATGAGCTGGGGTGGACAAAAAAGCTGGTGGGGCGTAGCCAAGCGAGATAAAAAGTGGCCGGGCGTGACTGAACCTCCTCTCCTCTGTGATAATCCTTGTTTGATCCGCTGGCTAATCAAATATTCTAATCTAAATATTATTATGAATGTTTTCGCTGCTTCACGTCAAGGGAGAACGACCAGAAGAAAAAAAATGGAATTATTACTCAAACCATTAGCATATCCCAATGAGATAAGCTTGTTAGTAGCTGCCATACCTGTTCATACCTGACATTACTTCTATGGTATATATTAATACCGAGATAATTATATGCTGTCTGAAGGAGCATAAACATGAGGCGCATGAATCCGACTCCTTGGTTCACACGACCACTGAACCTTGGACCATCGCCACCCCAGTAATGGTCCTCCTCGGGGCTCCTGTCCTTCTTGACACACAGTTTCTACCACCATGATGGTAAATCTTATTCATCATTGTTGTCAGCACTGAAGCCTTAGCTACCAACGGGTAAGACCATCCCATCATAGCCACCGAGAGAATAAGACCATCCTATCATAGCCACCAACGGGGTAAGACCATCCCCTCGTAGGAACCCTTACAACCTAACACCTTTTTGCCAACTAAAACCACCAACAAGGTAATCAAACACCTGATCGCCATCTACTGTACGCAACACCCAGCCACAGTAACTGGACCTATTAACGTGATACAGTTGAAGATTGACCACGATTAATATACATATCATCTGACAGGAAGTGTTTACCCGCTACTATGTGAGTAATAATTTATCTAGACTCAATATGGGATTTAATTTTATGTGAACAGTAATAGCTACAGGGTTTCCTCGGGATGGTTATTTAGCCTGTAGTCTGTGTTTGTGAGTGTGTGTGTGTGTGTGTGTGTGTGTGTGTGTGTGTGTGTGTGTGTGTGTGTGTGTGTGTGTGTGTGCGTGTGTGTGCCAAGCAAATATCACTCTTGTTGTGTTGCTCTAAGATTTCAATTTCAGTATCCCTGAATTACCCAGGAAGTACAGCAGTAATAGCATTTGCCTCTCCTAAAAAAGAAAAAAAAATCAATCAGAAATATGATATTTGGAAACCCCGGCCAGAACCCGAACCCAAGGAGAAAAAAGTGTAAGGTGCATTTTTTCTTTAACTGAGGAAATAAAACTCAACTGACTACTTCATTCAAATTAGGAGATAAAATTCGACCGCCTTCTTCTTTCCAGCCGTGAAGTTAGGTACCTACTCACAAATGGGTGGACTGGGAGTACCCCGGACGAGATCTAACGACCATTAAGACAGGAGGCAACCATAATTAAACGTACTGTCTTATTCACACATCAGAATTCATGTACTATACGACTGTTTGAGAATCCAAGACAGACGGAGACTTTACAAGGATTAGCTAGTCATATCACGTCAACAAAAGCACAGTTTTTATACTACACAGAGTTGTGTCTTTATAATGAACAAGGTAATCAGAGATGACATACCTCGCCCCAGTCGCACCACCGCCACAGGAACGGGAAACCCCACACTCATGACACCATTCCAATAATCGCTCGTGTTTTTATTTTATGAACTGAGGAAGGTTCCACAACGACTCTCCATAATATATTTGAAGTGTTTTTATCCAACAGTTTCAGAGATATGACGATTTAAAAATGAAGAAGGAATTTTCTGTGGTCATTGTGAAGTGAACCTTCGACTCTCCAATGACAAAATTTTAAAGTTTCCCCTTAAGAAATCTTCACACTTAATTCTTATTAAAAAAAATAAAATAAAAAATAAAAAATAAAATAAATAAATAAACAAACAAATATATATATATATATATATATATATATATATATATATATATATATATATATATATATATATATATATATATATATATATATATATATATATATATATGTATATATAATGTCTGTCGAAAACTCATCATCTTCTGCACAAAAATGACGTAGTGGAAAATATAAATAATACTTATCTTGTGAATTTTGTCGAAAAACCTAATAGCACAATTCCCATCCTTGACCTTAACCTCACCTTTAAAGCTTTGACTGACTACCCAACACTTTTCATCCATAACATTCCGTCAGATTTGGTGCAGATATGGCTAAGATATATGGGCCGATGGTGTGAAAATACTACTGCTACTTCAAGAGAGCTCAGGTTCTCAACTGGCTCAGCGATGTTAATATTGTTTTTTTTATCAACTCTGTATCTTTGTTCTTCTGGTTAAATAAACTGTTTCAATATCAATACTTCGACTACTATTTTGCAGTCACCCGGAATCGAGTATGAAGATCATCCAGCTATAACACAATGATATGAGTTATTAAGGATGCTGCCTTCGTTGGTGAGCTCTGGGGTGACTCAAGAGGCCGATACGGGATCGGCAGGGCCGTCCACAGATGTTGCACATGTGGAGGGCTACATCTAGTGCAGGAGGGTTGTCGGCTGTGTTCAGCACACTTGGTGAGGAGTAGTCCGTTGGGATTACACTTGCCTACTCCGTTGCTTCCAATGGTTCCCTGCCATATGTCAGCATCTCTGTCAACTCTGGCATTGAAGTCACGAAGGATCACAACCTTATCTTATCTGGGGATAGAGGTTAGCACTCTGTCAAGATCGGCGTAAAAGGCCTCCTTGATGTCACTCTCTGCATCCAGTGTTGGAGCGTATGTACTGATGAAGAAGGCATGACGAGTGATTCAGTGAGACTCGGAGCGTCATTAGGCTTTCGTTGATCCCAACAGGCATTTCAATTAGCCGATGTAGGATGGATTGGTGAATCGCAAGCCAACTCCATAAATACGGTTCTTCTCTGCAGCAGGCTTACCTGGGAGTCTCTAATGGCTGTTATGTCTATGTTATACCTAGACAGTTCTTTTGCTACAAAGGCAGTTCTTCTTTTAGGATGCTCATTTGTGCCGGTATCCAGAAGGGTCCTGACATTCCATGCAGCGACCATAAGAAGTTGTATAGCTTGTTTTTGCTTTGATCTGTGATTATGATTATGTTTTCGACCGGTATTAGGTTGCCCTTAGTGGGTGCGGTTGCCCCCAGTCAGGTTGTTTTTTTAGGCAGGCTATGTTTAGGGCACCTTTTCTATCTCTCTCCTGGAAAGGACTGCTCAATCGCACAGACAGGACCGAATTGCACTGCTGGTGTAATCCCAGTGCATAAACGATCATCTTATCTATGCCGCTCATGCGCAGAGTTGTGACCAGAGACCCCTGGCAGTCATCTCTGCCTGTCCCCGTTGCCACTCATCTGTCGCCATAGGACTTTTGGGGGTATAGGGCTTTTGATGATAAGAAGTATGATGAGCTGGTTGTGGCTGCACGTGAGTGGATTTATGTGGTGAGGCTGCAACCACACATCTTGGCTTTCCCTTTTCCTGATCCAGTGGTGCAAGTACAGTAGTAACAACGACTGGGGAGTGAGAGAGATGGGTTTCACCTTCAAGCCTGTTCATCTTGCATTGCCTTCATCCGCCGGTGTAGTCGTTGTGTTCCTATGTTGGTCGCCTCTTCTGCCTTTACCGTCGTTGGGGGTCTTACTGGAGCTCTGTAGGCATGTCTGCCTGATGCGGGGCTCCACCACAGATTTATCGTTTGGGGTTTGCTCCCATAGTCTTATACCTACCAAGGTTATTCCTCAAGGCAGCGGGGCAGTGGTTGGTAGGCCCCAGGACGTGTCCACATGCCAGTGAGCCTATGAACCGTCCCTCTGAGGCCCACTGCTGCTCCGAGATCCCCTGCTGGTCTAGCCTGGGCTCACGAGGCACCCAGTTACCATGTGTTGCCACGAGGAGGCACAACAGGAGTCTTGATGATGAAGAGGCTGTGTACTGGTAGGGGAAGACCTATGCAAGGCTGCGTCCTTGTTCACCACGAGGGCTAGCCAGAGGCGGTAGCTGGATGCGAGGGGAAGCATGCAGTGCTTGCACCTTAACACTAACATAATGCTGCTATACTAGACGCATTACACTACCCTGTACGCACAAACAGACAGACAGACACACACACACACACACACACACACACACACACACACACACACACACACACACACACACACACACACACACACACACACACACACACACACACACACATTCAAATACCTCTCAAACCCCTTCTGAAGTGAGGTAACAAACTCCCGGGATGAAACAAGGTGTCCTACTGTAGCACCTCTAGATCATAGGATACAGGGTTATCAGTGCCTTATCCTAAAGAGATAAAAATAGAGGATTAACAGTTTATTAACCTAACACAAACAGGATATTAGGTTAGCAGTTCCTCATCCTCAGAAGAACACAGATGAAGGACGAAGGATGCTGGGTACTAAAGATCACACTGACACGCACTTGTCCTCTCTCTCTGTCTCACCTGTCCTCCTCTTACTCATCTGTCCTCCCCTATCACTCACCTGTCCTCCTCTATCACTCTCCTGTCCTCCTCTTACTCATCTGTCCTCCCCTATCACTCACCTGTCCTCCTCTATCACTCACCTGTCCTCCTCTATCACTCACCTGTCCTCCTCTATCACTCACCTGTCCTCCTGTCTGTCATCCCTCTCTCACTCACCTGTCCTCCTCTACTCACCTGTCCTCCTCACTCACCTGTCCTCTCCACGTCTCATCTGTCCTCCTCTCATTAACCTGTCCTCCTCTCTCACCCACCCACCAGTCCTTCTCTCACCCACCTACCAGTTTCTTTTCACCCACCTACCAGTTTCTTCTCACCCACCTACCAGTTTCTCTCACCCACCTACTAGTTTCTCTCACCCACCTACCAGTTTTCTCACCCACCACTAGTTTCTCTCACCCACCTACCAGATTCTTCTCACCCACCTACTAGTTTCTCTCACCCACCTACCAGTTTCTCTCACCCACCTACTAGTTTCTCTCACCCACTTCTCTCACCACCTACTAGTTTCTCTCACCCTACTTCTCTCTCTCACCCACCTTTTCCTCACCCACCTACCAGTTTCTCACCCACCTACCAGTTTCTGTTTCTCTCACCACTAGTTTCTCTCACCTACCACCAGTTTCTCTCACCCACCTACCCAGTTTCTCTCACCCACCTACCAGTTTCTCTCACCCACCTACCAGTTTCTCTCACCCACCTACCAGATTCTCTCACCCACCTACCAGTTTCTCTCACCCACCTACCAGTTTCTCTCACCCACCTACCAGTTTCTCTCACCCACCTACCAGATTCTCTCACCATTCTACTTGTTTCCATTGTTCTTCCTCCATGGCGCCTGTTCTATCTTGTCCCCTCACCGTGATTGCAGTTTTTTCTCTACGACTCTTTGTTCTTACTCTATCTTGTTCTTCCTCCAGGATAATTGTTCTTCCTTTAGGCTGCTTACACCTTATAATAATAGTTTATTCGTCACCCGGGTCTCTCTTAGTACAGTATATTAATGATCTAGTCGCCTATAACACTTGTCACTCTTGAATAGTCTGGCCTTCAGATTTTTCCTTATTTTTATTTATTTATTTATTTTTTGGTATGTGAAACAAGGAGTTGAATGAATCACCCAAACGCTGGAGCCAACCTGAGAGCTGACCAAACAAGGCGAGGGAATCGTACACTACTGTTTGAAAAGGACCACAAGAGCCCCGAGATCTGTTGGACATACAGTACAGTATGTTGACTTGTGTATACTACTGAACGGTGGAAAAAAGAATTTGATTGCTAAACAGGTCTCTTGATTTGTCGGTCGTCGCTTATTCTGTCTTGGGTAAGTGACGTGTTTGAGGGAGTGTGTGTGTGTGTGTGTGTGTATGTTGTGTATAGTATGAGTCAGCAGCGGTGGTCTCAAGTAAGCAATGGTGATTGGTTTTAGGGGGGAAAAACTCACTTCATTTAACTAACCCTGGAGGGAGGGAGTTTGTTGGTATGTCTGTTGTGTTGACGGTATTTAGTTTAATGAAAAAATCTCTGGTGGCTTTTTCTCCAGTTGGTTGTGTGGTGAGAGACAGCCGCCACAACGCCTCCCCGACCCCCTACCTCTCCCGCCCAAGCTCTCGCCTGCAGGTATACATACACACAACAAGCCAACTGGTCTTGGTGGCTCCCTCTGTAAAGTAAATATAGATTTAAATCCGTGTATTTAATGTTATGGTGATTATTTTGACCGCTTCGCCGTGTTTGATCGTTATACATCTGTAATGTCTATTAAAACTGATGATGTTTGTTGTGTTGACATAAATGAAAAGGTTCGCGTGCATGGGACGGGAAGGTTAGCGAGCCACTCATCATTTTTTTTTCTTAGCTCAATGTTTGGACAATGACAGTTATCCAGGTTCAGTTACATTTCCGTGTTGGTTACGAAACAGCAGTTAAAAAATACCAACGTTGTGTTGTCTGGTGAAGGTCCGATTAATGCGTTCTTCCGCCATAAAAAAAGGTGGAGGAAAAAAGTGGTCGTGACTTGAGAGAGGAGGTTCCCTGGGCAAACCATAATGGCATTACGTGGAGTGTGAGCCAAGGATGAGGAAGTGAGGTACACCCCGCGGTAATGCGCCCAGCCAGCCCCGCAGCCCTGCCCCCACTGCCAAGGCTCCAGCCTGGAAAAGGGGCCAGGAATGTAATGAAAGATACGATCGATCAGTAATACCTTCTGGATTATATAGTGCGAAGAGAAACATGGAGTACACGTGTTGAAGATTATAGGATTATCAATGCGAGGAATGGACTATATTTACCATATTTACCTAATGGCCACCCACTAGAGTTGGCCATACCTGCCAGCGGCCTGTGGAGGATCCCCCCATTGTTATTGATAGTTTTATCTCTGGCTATTTTGAAGCCCAGTATTGTTCTCGATTTCACACCTTGGGCTGGTACTCTCTAACATAGGTCTACCACCCTCTGTGTGAAGAAGCATTTCTTTATATTCGTTCTGCAAGATATCTTGGCGAGCTTGAAGTTATGTCCGCTCGTGCTGGTGGTTGAAACCACGAAAAAATTTTCCGGGTTCACGTTTTCCATCCCCTTTAAGATTTTGAATGTTTCGATAAGATCTGCCCCAGTGTGCCTTGTCTGAAGGGTTGTTTGTCCTAAGGCCCTCAGTCTACTTGGATAATCGAGGTAGTATACTTCAGGAATCAACTTAGTCGCTCTGTGTTTCACCTTTTCTAGCGATGTTAAGTCTTTATGGAGGTAAGGTTTCCATGCCTGTATACAGTAATCCAGATTGAAACGTACAAGAGACTTATAAAGTTGGAGGAGCATTTTGTTATCTTTGCATTTGAAGATACGACCTTTAATGCCCGAACTTCTGTTGGCATTTTCTACTTGTTGCGCCGCCTTCAACCGTATCCAGGACAGTGTTATTACCAGAATAACTGTGATTAAGGTTGTTGTATCCTATGTGCAGTCTTACATTTTGTAAAGTTAAAAAGCATTTGCCAGTCTTGCGACCATTAGAACAGCTCGTGCAGATCTTATTGTTTGGTTGCGACACCACCCTGAATTGCTGCCTTCCCAAATATCTTCGTGTCCCCTGCAGGAAGGGCGAGGCGGTGTGTTGTTATATAGCTGCGACGTGCCCGTAGAGCTGTGTGTGATCGGAAAGAGGTCACAGTGTCGAGATTTAAAACTCTTGAACCGTCAGGAAGGATAAGCAACTGAAGTATCGCAAGCAAACATGTGTTGTTGTCTAGACGTGCCACCAAGAAAAATGTTTTCTTGAACCATATGTAAATAAAATATATAAAATGATAAAAATAATAATAATTATAATAAAGCTATTTACAGGCAGAGAGACAGATGGACAGACAGAAGGACAGGAGTTAAACTTATTTTCTCCCGTTCAAAGATTAACATAAATCATAAGAAAAAGAAGATCAATACGTTTAAAGTAACTCGACTATTTAAAAGGATAAAATATACAGTATGATAAAACATTATTAAATATAATGGTGGAAAGAAGCTGAGTACCGCAAGTGTGTTTAGTTAAATCAGACTAAAATGTCAGAAATAGTTGGGAAAACATAAGAGATAAAAAGAGAATATACAGGGCAGATAAGAAGAGAACTAGAGAAGACAGAGGACTATTATTCAGTTCTTGTTCACAGGTATTGTTGTGCTTGATGTGAGGCAGAGATTGAGATTGCGTCATGTACGTACCTGTGTGAAGCGTGAGTGCCCATGCAGTGACGTCTCGCGTGGCAGTGTGGTGACGGCACTCAGTGAAGGTCCCCCGTGTATGTTGCGTTGAGACTCTTGCATTTTCAAACCTGGAAGAAATATAACTGTCACTGCCTCAAACTTACGATCTGAACTTGTCAATATAGAGAAATTTATGTTGGTAGAAGAGGAGGAACATTTAGTTGTTTGGAATGATGTAGTAGCTCACGGTTCGATATTAATACGTCCCTAAAAAACATATTGCTGTACTTTGGCTACGAGTCCTCATACAGTATTGTGTTGAAACTGGAGAGACGTTTGCCCAGGTAGTGTTGGTCTGGGTACGGGTGTGATAGATTCTAAACTCCTGGATGTGACGAGCTTGTGTGAGGGGTGAGGGTGGCGGTGGGAAGGATGAAGAGTAAACTTGGGGAAGGTCGCGGGGGACGAAGGAGGGCAGTGGGAGAGAGGCGTGAAGGTAACGCTGGAGGTGCTGGGAGAACCGGAAGACAGAGGTGGTTCCTTGTTCTAGTTAAAAGAGAAGCTGGCCAACGTCACGTACGGTACACTTTCTATAGCTAAGGACGCTGAGGATGTAGACTATCAAGGTTTATGCAGTAGATTAGGGGCCGGATATACATTATGACAGTAACAACACGTATTATCACCAATAAATATTATTCCGTTAAACAAAGTTATAAAGACGAGATTTCCTCAGATATTAGATTTGGTGTCAATACTAGAAATGGTTCGACAATTTGGACACAAATTGGTTTATGTCTTCTGGTAAGGTTCATGTAATAATTACATTAGTATGATTTCATTAAAAACCCCTTTCTTTCTCAACTACCACTGTGAGCAATGAGTGCACGCAAGGGTAGGTAAATAAATTTAATAGACCAGGTGCTGGTATCAGGAACTCGACTCTGCGTCGCAAAATGACATCATTCGAGGCTACGCATGAGTTATGTGTCCTTGGTAAGGAAAGAAAATTGTGTCGATATCTCCGTCTTCAGGTATCAAGCTCGATCACTAGAGGTGTTGGGAAGTAATTCATCAAGGAGCCTTGTAAGCGGAGGTCAACACTCTGTGGTGAGAGCCTGTCAGCCTGCCGTCGGAGTGTTGGGGAAAATGATTGTTGAAGGGGATACTATACGTACTTGACCACGGGGTGGGGCAAGGGTTGACAACTAGGCTGGTGGAATTTTGTTTTCTATGCAGTAAAATTTTACTCATATTCTGTAGATTTTTGTTTAGCGATGAATAGATTATGTACGTACTGTGGTATAGTATTACGGTAATCAGTGATGGGCGAACGTAGCACAACCAAGGCACTTATTCTGAAGGTTAGCCAGATAAGAGCACTTCTTAAGCAGCTCTGAGGATGAAACTTTTATGGTTATCTACACAACATGATAATGGCTCATTAATTTCAATTACAGTAACATTCGGATCCTTCCAAAGCGGAAAAACTTGCAGTCAGTGCTTGGTCTGGATTGGGTTATAATTACTGCACTTGGAAAATGAATTAGAGAGTATTTTTTAAAGTTTATGCCCGGCTATATATATGAAGCTGAGGTGAGGGCCATAGAGATCTAAGGTGAGGTAACTCTCTCTTTAGCTGAACCCAAACTAAAGCAATTGAACAACGCTCTTAGCGAGAGTTTTCAGCATTAGTTGTGTTTTACAAAACACCAATATAACTTACAGGACTAACTTACCATCTGTTGACACTGTTATAATGAGACTAAGATTGGGATACAAATATTACTGGCAGTTACGGTAAGTGGAGGGGCGGGTAAACCGTGTCAACTGTGTCATCTTAGGGATCCACATACACTGCAACATTATGTAATAGGATGTGAAAAAATCCAACCATACAGGAACAGTGAGATCACTACTTTGAAGAAACAAGTTTGTTGGATGATTAATAATGGAAAGATTAAAATACTTCTTGAAATGTATACAAATTTTACTCCAAGGTAATGACATTTAACTCTGTGTAAGATTACATTATCTGTTCTTTTAACATAGTAAAATATTCATGTCAAACTAATCTATCTTATATGCTGTAAAGATAATTCTTGTATTGTTATAGCGTTTATAACCTTTTGTAAGCCCCTAAAAGGTGAGGGTGGGAGTAGTATATTACACTGTCCTTTTGATGTAATAATTTTTTTATTGTCAATTAAATATTTAAATTTAAATTTCTCTCTGCACCTGAAAATCAATACACGAGCTTGTAGTTTCCAAAGGTCTCGAGCCAGTACCCAAGACCAAGGGTGTCCGAGACCGAGACCTGATAAACCAGTCTCGAGACCTACATCAGTGCTGTGAAGCAGTAAGACATGTGTGTGTGTGTGTGTGTGTGTATGTTGAGATAGATTTATGTGTAGCGAAGAGGCAACTGCATAGAATTCAGACACAATCTTATAGAGTTAGACAAGTGTATGAAGCGTTGAAACAGGTATGTGAAGCGTTGAAACAAGTATGTGTGAAACGTTGAAACAGATTTGTGTGAAGCGTTGAAGCAGGTTTGTGTGAAGCGTTGAAACAGGTGTGTGAAGCGTTGAAACAGATACAGTTGGCTCCACTCCTGCATTTACCACCTAGCGTTGCCAACCCTCTCTCTCCCTGAGGTCTGAACCCCAAACACTGAACTCTGAATTCGAAGCCTTCGCCCAGTGAGCGGGAGGGAGAGGGGAGGGTGTGTCAGGGTAGGTGTCTTTTTGTGGGGGAGGGAGACGGGGTACTGGGGGTGAAAAGGAAAGGGTACAATATCTCAGTTTGGACGATTACAATGCAGAATAATGCTTTGACAATACCGACGGAGTTTCCTCAGCTAAATGGAATCGTCTAGCGCTAGCCAGATGAAAATAAAGTTACAAAAGGGTGAGAGGGGAATGAATTCATGTTCTAAGTAAGATGTTCTTTTGTAAAATGGGGCATTTATGAGCAAATGGATTTTGGATGTTTGAGTCTATATCTTGACTACGAGATGGAAATTCCCCAGCCGAATAAAATCGTCTGTCGGTAGCCAGAATAAAATAGATCAGAAGAGCTCATACTGAAAGGATTAATTAGCAATCAAAACAATGAGGAAGTGGGCACTACATATTTATTTCAATACAAACTGACATCCAAGCGACCGACATGACTTACTATCTTTGTCCACACGAGAAAGGAACAATGTGAGGTAAATCATTATGTTCTCTGATCGATTAAAGTAAAAACATCAACAAGTATTTCACTTTGATAGGATAAGCTTAAAAATTCAAAAAAGCTTTTTACACTGTCTGACAAGTGTGATCTATATACCGTATTTGTAGTAATGAAAAACCTAATTAATTTAGAACAGGAATTATTGAATATTTGAATGGTATGCATTGGTGAGCACATGGATGGTGATTGGTCCATGTGAATAATTTCTCTTAACATAGATCAAAGGTCGTTTCTACGCTCCAACCCACCAAAGTAATACTGTACTCTGTCCATGAAAAATCCGTAAGTTTTATCTTTAATTCGGGAGCACTATATCACCCCCGTTAAATATCCAACCTTGTGCTATTTCTATCTTATGAAGTTCTGACTATCACCTCTCCTTTACAGTAGTTCAACCAAGACGCTCAGCTCATTACTTCAGCGCCGCTCACCAACACCCTCTCCCCCCCCCCCCTCTATTTATTATATATTCCTGGCACAGTGAGGCGTCACAACTCTCCCAACTCATGTATTTCGTGAATTACGTAGTCTGCAGGTCTTCGGTCTTTGAGTCGTGTCATTACATCACAAGATTCAGTCGTAACCTCCCCAATTGCAAGACGACCCGCAACTGAGATACGGTGTCTTTGAGGAAGTGGTGGGCGGGCTAGAGAGGGGGGGGGGGGTATAGGGGGTTTACCCTTGTTAGGTCTACATGTGGTTTTTGCTGTGGTGGCAAGGACGTCTGTGGTGGGGGTGGGTGGGGGAAAGAGGGAATACCTCTCTCGTTCATACACACACTATCTCAAAAAAGTCTCTGTGTGAAACATTTTGAGACCACAGATGATAGATATTGAGATATGCACGTTCCTGCCCTGTGTATTTATTTCGGCGTAATTACTGTAATATGAAGCTTTGTTACCAAATGTAGTAGGATCCGTGTGCCACACAGCCATACATACCAACCCTCCCGGGACATGTCAGTGCAAGTGTCAAGTCCTCCAGGTTTCACCTCTACCTCCTCCATCGTATCAAGTCCTTCGGAGTTCTCGCACCCAAGCACCCTCAACAATCATACTTTCCAAGCTCACCTATGCTTCTCTAGCCTGGCCTTCCTCCCTAAATGCCACACAACAGAAACACCTAAAAAAAAGGTGCAGAATAGAGCATGCAAGAGTATTTATTCTCTCTCACTCCCACTCCACATATCAAGAAGCTTTCATCACACTGACCCTCTCGGCTCTCTCTGATCATCACCATGGGAACATCTGCAAGTTTGGGGAAAAGCTTCTGCACCATCCTCGACACCGCTTCCTACTTCCACCCGAGATTCTACAGTAAACGTCCGCGAAATTCTATTCGACACTACAATCGCATACGACCACATGTGTTCGCTGCCATCCAATCTTATTTTTGCACTGTTGAAATTCCCTGTTGAATGACCTTCTCCCCACCTTGTTATTATATATCATATTTGTACCACTTATGTTACTTGTATATAATTTGTATATTTTCATCCTTTTAGCTGCCATGTTCTTTCAATAAACCGCTGAATTTATTGATTATTATTATTATTATTATTGTTATTACATAAAACACACACACATACACACACACACACTGAGCATGGAAAGGTGGGGGGTGGGGGTGAGCCAGGCAACTACATCTCTATGGAGCCATAAATAGTGATAAACTAGTGCAGACTTTAATGAACCGATCAAATACCCAGTTAACATCGACTTATTAAGTGTGTGTATGTGTGTGTGTGTGTGTGTGTGTGTGTGTGTGTGTGTGTGTGTGTGTGTGTGCAAGGTCACTCACACCACCAGTCTCAAGCGGCCCTGGCCTATAATTCCCAATGTCACCTGTTTTACCCTTTTTTACCCCTTAAATGACAACGACAGAACCCATCGAGTTGAAATAATATCTAAAGTGTTATTTAGACGTCACTGTTGCCTTTTAAGTGTGTTTTTAATTTATTTTTCCTAGTATAAGGACAACTGATTTGGTGGCGAATGGTATGGTAGGTTAGGTTAGGAATCCATTTCATGAACTAGGCAAAACAACGTAATGTAGTGTAATGTAATGTAACGTAACGTAACGTAACCTAACCTAACTTAAACTAACCTCGGTTTGGCACGATACTTGTCATCACCTTTCTTATGACGCCTCACTTTACAATCCCCTTAATGAAGGCTCCCGTAATGCGCTTTTTTTTTAGAGGACAGACTGATTTATCCGCAGAGACACGATGGACTCTGAGGAGAACGATGGTGAAGTCCGTTTTTTATATTTTCTTTTCTCTTTCTTTCTGTCTCCTCAAACATTCCAAGGAAGTGGTGAGGTGTGTAGCGACCCCCGGCAGCTGTAGAGTCAGCGTGGGTGCTGGTGCGGGACAGTTCCAGGGAGACTCCAGTGACTGTCTGTTGGCCACCGCGTTCAGTCCTCCTTCCCGCTTCACACCTTCCCCTGGCTCCAGAGCGCCACCACACACCTCCCTACTTCCTTTCGCCGCGCTTCTTGGATGTGACTGGGTATTATCCGCAACCTAAGTCACGGGAAAACGGTCTGAGGAAATTAAATTGAGACGTGGAATTATCAGGATTTTTTGTTTAAGTGATATAAGATAGTAAATATTATATGAACCTACTGTTGACATGACCATACAGAGGATAAGAATCATAGGTAATCTACTGTAATTCCTTGATCCTAAACGCCAGCGCGGAAGATTGTGAACGTAACGCGGAAGTAGAGTGCCCGTGTAACACCTGGCTGCTAGTAATACCTTGGCACCAAGTAACACTTGTATATTCATGGAAAACTTGCTTGTGGTGAAGCAGTGATGTAGACTGTGAGAGTGAGGTGTGAACGACAGCGAGGCTCCAGTGCCAAGGGTGGTAGAGGTGAGGCTGGGGTGCTACACTGGCAATAACGCTGGGAGTGCCAGTGTTTCGCCTCAACCCTGGCGCGCCACACTCTACACCTCCACCAGGTGATGGCAACTTCCGCTCCTCACTCGACAGAAGAGAGAACGATATATTTGTGAATAAAAGTTGTAAGTTCGCCAAGAACACCTCCAGTATGAACAGTCTCCAACAGTATTCCCTACGAACTGGTGAGTCAGACATTTTTCTGTTACCATTTTTCCTGTACTTAATGAAACACGCAATGATCTTGAACGTGTCAGTTAATAACACTGGGTTTGTTATATAATAAGAAATGTCATAAACTAATGCGCAAATATCACAATTTGCATCATAATACGAGTGGAAAGTGACTTATTAGGATACAATAAGGACAAGTATTGGAGTTACAAACATGGAACCCCAACCAGCCGCGCCAGCACATACACACACATACAGATAACTGTCATATTAAATATTAAAACTATATTTTTTCCATAAAGTGATAACTTAGGGTTTTTCTAGCTGTAACATAACAAAGTTTGTTCATATACTGTATCGTAAAATATGTTGTTTCAACTCAAACCCGTGGGTTACTCTTATAACATAACCAGTGTCTAAATTTTGTTCGGTAGGGTCAGGTCAGGTAAGGTTTGGTTTTGTTTTAAGATACTGTACTTATAGTGTATGCTTCTACACGATTTTCCTTATATACAAACCAGGGATAATTACCTACTAACAATAACTTCAATAAATATAATATTGTGTGTGTGAGCAAGAAAGGCTGAGAACAGCAAAGACATAGATAAAAACTTGAACATTGGGATGAACGGCGAAACTGACGGTTTAATCAAACTTAGGAAGTGTGTGTGTGTGTGTGTGTGTGTGTGTGTGTTTGTGTGTGTGTGTGTTTGTGTGTGTGTGTGTTATAAATAAGGAGACTGGTTTCAATGTAAACAAGAGTGTGTGGGTGGGGAGGAAGGGGGAGGGGCCAGCTGGTAGTTGGTGAAGGTGGGTGGGTGGAGTACGGGGCTGAGCGTGGTGTTGGGGGAGGTGGGGACTGGCACTGAATGGCGTGGGTGGAGAGGGTTGGGTCAGAAAGAGGAGTTGTGTGTTTCGGTAAATATGGAGGACAGGAGAGGAAGGAAGCAGGGATGGAGGTACTGTGTGACAATGTGGGAAGGGCTGGCTGGGTACTGAAGGTGTGGGTGACTGACTGGTTGGTGAGAAAGAGGTTAAGCCACATGTTGTGTATCACTCGCGTCGTCAAATAACACCAAAGGGACTCTACGTCACGCGCTTTGTTTACAACGTTTATTTCCACTCAATAGGGTTAGCATGTTAGCACGTCATGGCGTATTCACTGTGAAGTGTCCTGATAAACAAAGTAATTGGTCTGTCTCGCAATGGGTGCCGATGAGAGAGCCAGCAAGTATCAACACGGGTAGAGGAGGTGTGCTGACTGACACTTACCAGTACTGTATTATAATGTGATCGTGTTTGGGTGGGAGGTCCAAATGTTGCAACACCTAACTAATTAAAACAGCAAGTTAATTTATGTGAACAGACACGGTATGTTTGTAGCAAACCATATGTGAGGTAGTGGCCCACTTACTGCTGCTGGCAGAAAGCCATGTTGTGGAGTCATGTGTGTGTGTGTGTGTGTTTGGAGGAGGGGGAGGAGGGTACTGTAGCACCGCGATGATAACACGCCGTGAGGAGAGCGGTGAGGCAGGTATCTGGTGGTGCTGGAGTAAGTGAAGGTGAAGTTTTTATCCGTGATGGCGCCTGACACCTGGCCGGCACAGTTACATGTCCTTGCTGGCGGGTGTCGCTGCGCGCGGCCTCCCCTCACATTTACAGGATAAAGTTCATTGATCAGGTCCCCGTTATCAGTTTCCCCGAGTTGGTGTTGTCCAATGTCCCGCCAACATCCGTTACTTAACATAATAATTGTCCTCCTGCCAAATGTAATCTAAACTCCTCGACTTGATGTAAATAATGGTTTTTGCTTATACTCTCAAATTATAAAAAAAATGCTTGATTTACTGTACCTTTCGTTCCCTTATAATGAAATAAGAAATTATGTGTTCACTTTCAACCGGATAGTGTACCAGTGACGTCAGAGCTGACCATGGTTGCTGCGTGTGACGTCATGAATCAAGGATATATTACCCACCATATCCACAAATCCTCTTCAGGTTCCAAGGGGTTCAGTGGTGTAATAACGGGCCAAGCCAAGCTAGCCTTGTGGTGTGTCGGAAAGAACTCGAGGATAACATATTGGGGTGAGCACAGCTGATACTCTAAACTGTAATGTTATTTCTTCCACGGCGGGGATGACAGGCTTCGGAACTCGGGAGGTGGAGGCCAGTCTCCCTTCCTGGCCCACTCCCACCTCACGCACTTTAAATGACTGCTATATTTAACGTAGGTATGTTGACTATCGTGTGTTATTTTGACTGTAGACGGCCAGTAGGATGCACTGTACAGTTTCGACATGTTCAAGAATAGTAGAAGGATCTTTATCATTGGTACTGCAAACATGAGAAAAACTTTATAAACTAGATGAGAGAGGTTGGTCCCCGTGTGACCCATTGGGAGGACAAACTGACCTACACCTCGCCAAGGACTGACTGTCTTGTGGTTTCTCCCAAACGACGCTCCAGTGAACCCAATTATAGTGTACCTGATTGCTTCTCGCTGCGTGACATCACTTACGACGGCGCCAGCCAGGCAGCACAGCACACGTCATCACCACTTTAAAGTACTCTGATGTCCATAATCTCTTTTAAGCTAAACAACCTAATCTAACCTAACCTAACCCAGACTAATCTAACCAAACTAAACTAACCTAACCCAACCTTACCTCACCTAATAACCTGACCAACCCAACTTTAACTAACCTAACTTAACCTAAGCTAACCTAACCTAACCTAACCTAATCCAACTAATATAATAAACATGACAATTCTGTTCAATTTACTTATTTTCATCTTAATTCACTTTTAACTTCCATTAGTTGACTTTGATCATGAAACTAATATTTATTACTTCTCTGTTGTTCAGTACTATATGGTGGAGAGGTAGTGAAAGTGAGGGAGAGTGTTGGAGGAAGACAGTGAGGGTGAGTGCTGGAGGTAGGAAGGTTGGCTGAGGGAGAGAGGGGAGTGTTGGAGGAAGAGTGAGGGTGAATGCTAGAGGTCGGACCGTTGGTAAGGGAGAGAGGGGAGTGTTGGAGGAAGACAGTGAGGGTGAGTGCTGGAGGTAGGAAGGTTGGCTGAGGGAGAGAGGGGAGTGTTGGAGGAAGAGTGAGGGTGAATGCTAGAGGTCGGACCGTTGGTAAGGGAGAGAGGGGAGTGTTGGAGGAAGACAGTGAGGGTGAGTGCTGGAGGTAGGAAGGTTGGCTGAGGGAGAGAGGGGAGTGTTGGAGGAAGAGTGAGGGTGAATGCTAGAGGTCGGACCGTTGGTAAGGGAGAGAGGGGAGTGTTGGAGGAAGACAGTGAGGGTGAGTGCTACACAATACCTAACCACTGAGGAGGAGGGAGAGAGTAGAAACTAGAATGGTGAGGGGAGGTTAGGGTGAGGTGGATACAGGTTTAAGTTAATGAAGGACCGTCACTGAACACAGAGTATATTCTTAAAGCACTAGCATGACACTGGACAAATACAGTTCATAGCAAAGTAGCTAAGAAAGAACTACTAACTACCTGAATGGCTCATAGGCTGAGAAGTGGTGAAATAATTAATAATAATAATAATAATAATAATAATAATAATAATAATAATAATAATAATAATAATAATAATAATAGTAAAAAATAATAATAATAATAATAATAATAATAATAATAATAATAATAATAATAATAATAATAATAATAGTAAAAAAAAAATAATAATAATGATAATAATAATAATAATAATAATAATAATAATAATAATAATAATAATAATAATAATAATAATAATAATAATAATAATAATAATAATAATAATTCTAGTACCCAGTTACCGGTAGGTGTTGGGGAAGGACAGAGATTCAAACACGCGATGGGACAGGTGACAGGTTATATTACAAGTTGGGCATTTACTAACACGCTTACAGACACATATGTGATTACAGTAGTAAATTTTCCCCTTGGAGGGTCTTAATCAGCCTCTGGTATAGCTCCGCGTCCGTCTGTCTAGGCTGGATCTCTCTGTAAATTTGGCACTAACGTCTGTGGATGGGATTCTATATAAAAACACAGCCGGCGTGCTTAGATGTGCTAAAGGCTCCTCCCAATTCTGACTCCTGTGATTCAATTGGTCACATTCAAATTGCTGCTCCAGTGATTGGTTAGCTTAAACCCCGCCCTCAAAAAGGTGGAATATCACAACCCCATGGGAAAGTGGCCATCCTTTGGTTTGTTTGTGTGTGCGAGACAGCCATCAGCCCTGACAGTGAGATATACTGTACAATTCGAGTCTTCAGCCGGGACTATGTAGCCTCATATTCACCTTTATGCTTCTGTGCAAAAAAATATATTATCACCCTTATATTATAAATGGCTGTCGTGAACGCCTGTCCTAAAAAAACCATAAATCCCAAGTCCTCACTGTTACACTAACCTAACCTAAACAAACTTAACCTAACTTAAGGGTGTCGCGTGGTGGAACTAGACTTACAAACAGTTGCTCAATGTTATCCTTAGCTTAGGAATATTAACGCACAATCCTTTAAGAATCCGGAGTATGGTCATTGGTCAACACGTGAAAGGTTACCTGCCTGCTATAATCAACAGGTGAGTATTTGCTGGTGCTCCTTATGTTTTTGTTTTCTACCTTGACGTTTATATGGTGTTGTTGTTAAATGTAAAGAAACATTTCTGGTATGACACAGGTGGTTGGACAGTTAAGTCTTAGTATTCAGTGGCTATAATGGGTTTCCCTGGGCACGATGCTAGTCCACAGAAGGGTTGGTCTACCGTCGGGGATCGCACATATTTACCACACAAAGGTTACTGTACAAAGAGGGAACCCAATCATCCACTACAGATAACAAACGAAAACAAACTCTTACGTACAAAAACAAAACATACTGACGCACACACGCACACACGACGACATATCCGCATTGACAAAAAAAAATTACGTGTACAGGTATTCCTAAACAATACAAAGACAAAAACGGACACCGTTCTTCACACTGAGCAGACTGGGGTCTTTAACTCTCCAGCTGATCAAGGTCATGGGGTCTTTAACTCTCTAGATGATCAAGGTCATGGGGTCTTTAACTCTCCAGCTGATCAAGGTCATGGGGTCTTTAACTCTCCAGCTGATCAAGGTCATGGGGTCTTTAACTCTCCAGCTGATCACGGTCATGAGGGTCTTTAACTCTCCAGACCAAGGTCATGGGGTCTTTAACTCTCAGATGATCAAGGTCATGGGGTCTTTAACTCTCAGGTCATGGGGTCTTTAACTCTCCAGATGATCAAGGTCATAGGGTCTTTAACTCTGATCAAGGTCATGCCTTCTCAGTCATGGGTGATCAGCTGATCAAGGTCATGGGGTCTTTAACTCTCATGATCAAGGTCATGGGGTCTTTAACTCTCCAGCTGATCAAGGTCATGGGGTCTTTAACTCTCCAGCTGATCAAGGTCATGGGGTCTTTAACTCTCCAGGGGTCATGGGGTCTTTAACTCTCCAGCTGATCAAGGTCATGGATCAAGGTCATGGGGTCTTTAACTCTCCAGCTGATCAAGGTCATGGGGTCTTTAACTCTCCAGCTGATCAAGGTCATGGGGTCTTTAACTCTCCAGCTGATCAAGGTCATGGGGTCTTTAACTCTCCAGCTGATCAAGGTCATGGGGTCTTTAACTCTCCAGCTGATCAAGGTCATGGGGTCTTTAACTCTCCAGCTGATCAAGGTCATGGGGTCTTTCTCTCTCCTGATCAGAGGTCTTGGGGCTGACTCAACTCTCCAGCTGATCAAGGTCATGGGGTCTTTAACTCTCAAGGTCAGGGGTCTTTAACTCTCAAGGTCAGAACTCTCCAGATGATCAAGGTCATGGGGAACTCTCCAGATGATGGGGGTCATGGGGTCTTTAACTCTCCAGCTGATCAAGGTCATGGGGTCTTTAACTCTCCAGCTGATCAAGGTCATGGGGTCTTCCTTTAACTCTCCAGCTGATCAAGGTCATGGGGTCTTTAACTCTCCAGCTGATCAAGGTCATGGGGTCTTTCTTTAACTCTCCAGCTGATCAAGGTCATGGGGTCTTTAACTCTCCAGCTGATCAAGGTCATGGGGTCTTTAACTCTCCAGATGATCAAGGTCATAAAACCTGTCTTGACACCTTAGCTGACCAACTGAATAAGGTCAGGAGGTCTTCATTGAAACCTTGACCCATCAACTGATCAAAGTCAAGAGATCTTCTTTGATTCACTAGCAAGCTGATCAAGGTCAAGGGACCTTCCTTAATGCCTTGGCAGTGGAGGTAGAGGCATGAGTGTGGGGGTACCAGTTTGAAGGTGTAGGCTTGGACTTCTAGGCATAATATATGACTTTGGAAGTGTGAAAACATACACGATAACTCCACTGTAAATGTGGCCGTCTTGAGAGTTGAAGATGGGCGCGAGTGTGGGTGAGGTAGTGGGCGGACGTCGGTGTGATTCCTACTGGATGAGGAAACAGGAAGGAAGGTAAAGAACGGTGAGGTGGAAGGATCCAGGTGACGTGGTGCGGTTTGTCAGATTTACGCTTCAGTTTTTCTACCTTAACCTTGATAAGAAAACGAATCTATAGTTACCTGTAAAGTTCCAATGCAATACCGGCCCCCTATCTCTGTGTTACAGCTTACGAGAAGAACTTATGGTTGGAACCTCTGAGAATCCGGACACAGGGTATATGAGACGGGGTAAACATAGGGGCGTGGTCCACCTGACGAGACCGCCTACGGAGTGAGTTTCTGAAGGGTCGAGGCAGAAGGGGACGGGGACAAAGAGGTGAAAAAATATTAAAGGAGGAAGAGGATTAATAGGTCGAAAATTTAAGGAGTTTAGAAGGAGGTAGTAATAGGCCGGCTCTCTAACCTTGCTTATAGTGTTGTCATATTAAGCATTGGGCTAGGTGTTGTGGGTATTTTTTTTTTACCTGTTTTCCGGTTAACGGGCCGTTATGTTGGCACTGGCACTAGACAACCCACCCTATCCCATATACGGGTGTTTTGAAGGCCATATTTCATATACCGCCGACCCTACTGGAGGATGCTGGTCTAGGAAGGTTGTCTATTGCCTGGCCGTAAAGATCGGGGGTGGTGATGGACTTGTTGAGGTTTGGTAACATATGGGGAACCATCGATGGTTGATGTCATTCTCGGATTATGGGGTCGTGTGATGGTGGTGAAGAGGGCTGGTAAGGAGGGGAGGGTAGCGGTGGGAGAGCGGGCAGGAAAGGAAGGGTAGCGGTGGGGAGGGCGGACAAGGAGGGGGTGTGGCTAAAAATGGATCCTGGGCGTTGGTATGAGGATGTACGGGATCCGGGTCGAAGAGACCAAATACGCTTAAGGTCATGGTTACCTGTAAGGGTCCCTGGCTGGCTCTCTGACCTACAGGACACCTAGCTGGCTCCCTGACCTACAGAGTCCCTGGCTGGCTCTCTGACCTACAGAGTCCCTGGTTGGCTCTCTGACCTACAGAATACCTGGCTGGCTCTCTGACCTACAGAGTCCCTGGCTGGCTCCCTGACCTACAGAGTCCCTGGCTGGCTCCCTGACCTACAGAGTCCCTGGTTGGCTCTCTGACCTACAGAATACCTGGCTGGCTCTCTGACCTACAGAGTCCCTGGCTGGTTCTCTGACCTGCACAAATCTTTGGTTGATTTACTGTCTCTCGAAGTCCCCCGAATATCTAAAAGACCTGTAAGAGGCTTTTAGTTATCCAGAGCGCTCACATGGGGCTACTGTATATAAAGGATTTCTAGATGGCCTGCTACGTTGTTTTTTATGGGGGGGGGGGTATACCAACATCAGACGTGTACGTCTGACTCTCTCTAGAACCCGCAAAGACATTACTTAGGCATCCAGGAGACTTGCAAGTGTTCTTCGCCGACAGGAAGAATTGTAATTCTTCCTTGTCCTTTGGAACACACTTGGATATTCATTTGGAGGGTCAGTTGATGGCTCAAGGTTCTTGAGTAAAACTGTCGACTCTTCTTACTAGAAGACCGAGGTGAGATGCCTGCTTTTGTGGCAGATACCTGTTGTAATATACTGCATTTGATTGTGATTATCATGTCACATCTCGTATAAATACTCACTGATCATTTACTGGGCAATTTATGGACCAAACCTGCACCACCTGGTGGAGATAATGGCCAGGACCACCTTCATACTTCGGAACTTATAGAAGCTGACAGGCTCAATGGGAACGTCTGAGATCCTTCAGTTTGATAAGGGTCGTGCAGCTCACAAGCTGTGTGGAGAACTTATAATAAGGGTTCATAATTCGTAAGGCTCCTGTTGGGGCTCTCACTCTCATTGCAGAACTTCCTGACAGTGAGGTTATGTGTGTGGCTTGGCTTCTCTGGCTGGACAAAACACCCTACTCAGGAGCAACAGCGTTGACATCTACTGCCTGCATCCAGCGCAATTTTTGGCTGAGTTACTTGGCTGGTTTGAACAATGGATGAGTTCCGCATGTTAGGGATAATCTATGACCTTTGTTTCCCTCGTGTTATTTCTCCATTCCATAAAAAATATAAACCACAAACAATAAAATTCCATCACATCTCCAAGGAAAAAACTGTAGCTTTACATTGGCTGAGATTATGTCAATGTTTTATTTTGTTTTCAAGTTAAATACGTTACCGTTTCATCAATATACGTGCAGCTTAAATGACCCGAAGCAAATAAAAAAAATAATAATAATAATAAAATACAGCAATTAATTACACTGGGAATAACACGAAGTCTAGTTTTTGCTTGCTTTCCTTACAGTCAGCTGGATGATGAGTTTGCAGCATCCGTCTAGGCTGGTGAAACAAGAAATACTGTACACATCACCACGTCAGTCCTTGGTTGGTGATGTATACAAGTTAATGACATATAATTCACCCAAATCTATCTCTACAAAGTGATACACAAACGTACCCCCAAAGAAAATGGGAAATATATCTCGAGGCAGAGTACAGTATATCTTTGCAGACACCAAATTAATATGAAAAAACAAGTACAACAATAGTGAGAGGCGAGGAGGCACAAGTTGATGGCTGGGGGTGACGCCCTCTTGTCAACCCCTCCTCCAATACGTGGAATTTCTACGGCAATGACGCACAGTATACGCAGACGAGGGTAAGCGTACGTCTCTCCTAAAAATAAGCACAAGCGGAAAGATGACTCGACCAGATAATATAAATATAAATTACGTACTGAAAATCCATCCAGGAATAAAAAAAAAACAATTGAGAAACTATTTATTTATTTATTTATGATTATTATATATTGATTCATATGTTCGGGGGAGGGAGGGGGGTGTTTGTGAAGTTGTCAGGTAACTCCAAAGTGTGTCAGTTCCGGCGATAAAGTCAACAGTAGATGGTATTAACATGATATAGGAACATTGTATTTTGAAAGTCTTGAAGGATGACTTAATGACTTTCTACCAGAAATATAAATATTTATTTTACCCTGACAAATGACAACAATGCTGAATATATAAAAAAAAATCAACAATTATCAGCGGAAAGTTTTAGAATACGATGCTTTTGGTAGAAAGAACTGGGATCACCTGAAGAATCTTCACCCCAGCTTTTTTCACCTAAAGATTAACCACACGAACCTAACCTAACCTAACCCAACCTTAACTAGTTACGATGGTTAAAGTGTCAAGTGTATTTTCAACGGCATTTGGTTCATCATCGTCATCATCTTTGTACAGTTGTTTATATAAGCCAGCTAGACATGTCTATTTAACCCCTTGAGTACGATGACTTAACCCCTTCTGTACGATGACAACCCCTTGAGTACGATGACTTAACCCCTTCTGTACGATGACAACCCCTTGAGTACGATGACTTAACCCCTTCTGTACGATATGATGACTTTAGCCTCTGAATACACTGACATCATACTCAGGGGGTAAAGGGAAAATACGATGACACGAACCTTGAGTACGATGGGCCTTGACCTTGTTCACCTGGCTTTAGCCTCTGAATACCACACACACACACACCACGTTTTTATCACTGCTACTGAGGCTGTCATTACTCACCAAGTGATACAAATATTTCTCCTCCGGTGACGTTTATAAAACATTTCAGATTATATGGTTCCACCGTTGTTTGGAGAGCGAGTCATGGTGTCACCCTAAACCAGGAATTTACTTGTACCCCTTGAGAAATACTACTACTACTACTACTACATTTTTAACGTGGCCTCCAGCCTTCCCCAATATCCACACCTTCGCCACCATTTTATTACCTTAATATTAAAATCCTAATACAAAAGTAGCTACCCTAGCTGTGTTGAGTTAGTTAAGCTGCAGATTTATGCGGCATTCAGTGACTGTTGCCTCGTAATCAATATCTGAGACTGTTGTTGGCTTAGGGGCCGATGATCTCGTTCCCCCAAGGCAAAGCAATGGAGACCTAAGTAAAGGGAAAGATAGTCAACATCTCAACCAGCTGCAACGTGGCTTCTGGGCTGTTGCTTCTGTTCAGATAACACCTCGACCAGTCTTGCATAAAAGCATCTTGCACTCGGTCCCATCCCGCCAGAGGTTGTGAACACCAGATGAGTGAAGCTGCCTTGATCCACATTCTGAATTCCCTCTGTTTACTCCTTGTTCTTGTCATTCTCGTTCTTCGTGTGTGCAGCCTCGAGAGACAGGTTACAGTGACATGCGACCATGGGGTCGAATATCTTGACGCCAAAGAAGCTGCTGTCCCTGCGTCCAGCATCCTCAAGCACTGGAGTCCACACAGGCCTCATTGGATGTGTTGGACGTCCTGTGATGGCGATTCTCCGTGTCCAATGTTAGGAGGGTCGGTTCCACCGTGACGTCGTGGCAGATTTCTTTCAGTATATTAGCTGTGTGATCCCTGACTTCGTAATGCCTCAAGCATACAAACCCCCCCTTCTTGCACACCATGGCGTAGTCAATGTCATAGGATGAGCCACACACGCCTTGGGTGGGCAAACCTTCTACTGGCCATAAAAAAAATGAACATCAGAAAAAGCAAAAATAGATTCCAATTATAATGACAGATAACATTTTAGATGCCTCGATACTAAAGTCTCAGATTTTAGATTTGCCCCGCGAGGGGCATCCTGTGCAAGAGGAAGTGCAAAAGCGTTCATGCTTGTCTTCGTGACTCAATCATTAAGGACGTAAGTGTCTGAAGGGCCATGGTATTTATCAGCAAGATCCCTGATAAAAATTCCGCACTTGGTGTAGCAAAAATTTGCATGCGAAACGCTACGGTAACATAAATATCCTGAGGAGAACAGGAAAAAGACTACAATATTTCAGTAACATCCTCCACCACACTGCGGAGGATACTGTGACGTTGAAGGTTAGAGAGTACTTCCACCACATTGTCTGCGAGTGTACAGTACATGGGAGTTGGCTTATACACACCCACAGTGTTTGGCCACTATAAATATTTAATGTTTTCACCTCTGTGTGTTTAGTTCTGTACGCAGGAAATTATCTATCTACTGGGCGCAAAAAGCGGATACAGGTTTAATATCAAGCATCTTGCTATCAGATACGTGCTGTGCCATTTCATACACAGTGTGCTTGGACCTGTTTCTAAAGGGTCGTATTTTCTCACAATTGGATGGCCAGTGGGTGGATGGTTGACTGGCCAGAGGGTAGATGACTGGGAGGAAGGACAGGTGGCTAGCGGAGGGATGACACAAGTAGGATGCCGAGAGGTTAAAATGAATGGACGCTTATGAATACGATCTTAGCGCCGCAACAGCCAAGGTCATAATTTATGACGCCGGAAAAAAATTATGCTAAAAAATTAAACTAAAATCAATATGACGGAAAAATAAAACAAAACCGGAAAAAAACGACTCAAAAGGAAACAACAAGAATAAAGAAACCTATAAAAAAAGAGAGGAGGGCAGTCTCACCCCCGGGCAACAGTGATTGAAAGTGAAAGTGGGTCTCCTAGGCACGATTACCAGTTAAGGACAGTGGGGATACAACACACTCTATACTAAGCCTTCGGTATACAAGGAGGCAGCATGGCCGGTACTGCACTCGACCGCCTTCACTTCCCAACTGTAATATTAGGTATAGTACCAATTTATAGTTGAGCGGATTAGAGATGCCCTGTGCACAAACAAGCGACCATTAGAAGCGAGGCGAGCATTGTATCCACTCGGGAGCCACACCCATGCACAGAGGAGAGTGGGTGGTTAATAGGTGGAGGTGGGTGTACCACGCCCACAGCCGCCCGTGTTGCCCAGCTCCTAGAGAACGCAGAGTAAAAAAAGAAGCCACGCCCGAACTGGTTTTCCTTGGACGTGGACGTGAGTGTGTGTGTCTGCGTGGAGGTACAGACAAGCGGTCCCTCACCAGCGTAATGAAGGTCTCACTACCTGTTAATATAATGTTATACAACATCACAGGATCAGCACCGCTAACTAATTTTAGAAGCCCTCAACTCGTTTATACCCGTTTTATTGCGTTTTACCCCCGTATACCAGTTTGGCTTATGACCACAACAATTATGTCAGTGCATTTGTTTATTTTACTCAATATGGGTGACGTGAATATTGATATACGAAATCCAGAACTAAAAACTTACTAAGACAAGGTTCAGGAGAGATAGTTTTTTTGTGTACGTTCAAAACAAGGACTTTTTTTTATTAAGTTAAAGATATACTGACCATTAAACTGTACCGAGGTAATTGTGAGTGGTTGTGCTGCGAAGACTGTAACTATTGTTTGTACAGTACCGCCAGGGTGTTGTGTTGTGTCATCATCCTGGAAGAATCTTCACTTGTAGTAGTCACTCCCTCATCCTGAATACTTACACGTTCCACCCTCTGACAACAGAAAGGATCAATTTATCTCCCGTGGTAGCCAGTCACGGTGTCACCTAAGGTCTGAGGGTGCATGACCACAGACTCTCAACCAACACGGGAGAAAAATTATTGCAGAACACATTAAACATATACTCGACTGGGGGACGAGTGTGGCGCCATTCAACCCCCCTCGTTCCTAAAACATGTACAGGATAAACCATTGATTTCCCAAGTTCTCCAAGAGTTCGGCTAAAAGGTCGTAGGTCCATCAAGTTTTCGCTTTCATATAAAATTAATATCATATAACCAATGTATCGCACCAGCCTCGACCCTCGCTATAATATAGTGTGGTGTGCCTAGATAGTGAGGTCATGACGGTGTACACAGTGACCCTCAATGTCCTCCGCCGGGCACTCCCCCTCTCCTCCCCACCTCGACCATAACTGATGACTTCACCGTTTTTATCTACCTAATTTACCTCACCTAGAGATAGCCATTTCGGGGAGAGGGAGTCAATGGCCTGTGCAGGATCCCTCCATTGTTTTTAATAGTCTTGTCAAGGGCTATTTAGAAGCCTAGTAGTACTGTTCTCGCTTCCATGTCTTGTTTCACCCTCGTGATCCAGAGCGTTATCATTACTGTTGTTCTATATTAACTTGCCAAGACCATCTCCGCCTCGTGCTGCAGCAGTGAACACTTAATGAACGCTTAAGCGGGTCGGCTGTGAATGTGAAACTTTTATCATTTGTTTACGCCGCATTAATTCCAGGGTCATGGGGAATCTGCATGCTTGGGTACGTTTATCTGACGCTTAGCTGGATCATAGGGCGCCAGACGTCACAAGTGTTCCACTAGACGTACGATGTTTAACTCCTGCATCTGAACTGATTATCACGCAACACACACACACACACACACACACACACACGTCTTGCCATGTCATTTTCACTGGGGCTATTTTATCAAAACCATACATTGTATACCGGTATTCGAAATACTGTATTTGTAAACCGCTGGTCTATGAATACCACCACTCTTGACCAACAGAACCAGTGCTGACGCTATTGATAACATATATTATTCCTGGTCTCCTTACTCTGACAGGTAAGACACATGATCTCTGACTACAACAGTATCTCTGTCAGTTCTGAATCACAGGATGAACACTAACAATAACTTAACACTAACGCTGGTCTAGTTGGATTCAATACTGGACTTTGCCATCTTAGCTGCACCACTCAACTCTAGTAATACCCGTCCCGATTACTCCTACCCTACTGTACTCCGCCACGTCCTCACCAGCCCTTGTTTATGGCCAATTACTACTCATTCTTGTTTCCTTGTATACTATTGTCATGCATCTGAGTAAATTATTTTATGGTAGACTGTTATATCTAATCATACTGTCACGTGTGTCTTGTGAATCATGAGAAAGAGCAACGTCAGGTAAGAAAGGGGAAGAGTCTGGCCAGAAATACACAACAGAAACAAGAAACGTGGAATAAGAGTAGAGGAATTGGGAGACAATAATTGAAGGAAGCATCAAGGAGGAACAGTTCCAGCACACTTCCTCGTATCCTCAACTGACATATAAAACAAACAAACGCAAACCAGTAAAATCCACAATGATTAATTATTATTTCCATGTTCTTAAGCGCTAAGGTTAATTGTTAGAACTGTATACAGGTACATCGTGTGTAGGATACTTGTTCACGTAGAAAATATGGGTTTTCCTCCCACAGTCCACTGGCACACGTACACAAGTCACGTATCTATCTTATATTTCACTTGAGACTTCAAAACTACCACTCATTCTATCCTCCATCCACAATCCGTCCAATCAAAAATACCACAACTAGTTATTTCTTCCGTGGGATTGATTCTCTATTACTTCCTTACTATCTCTGCTTGTGACAGACCAAGTCACTAATATCACTACCTTGTTTACCTTTAACCTAACGGGCAACACATTGGAGTTTATATACCTGTCCCCCCCTCTTGTCATTATATATTAGATTTGTATCACTTAAGCCACTTGTATATTATGTGTCAATCAAGTGACCTATTCCCTTGTTATGTAACTTTTATCATATATATTTAATGTATATTTTCAGTTCACTGACTGCCATGTTCTTTCAATAAACCATTATTATTATTATTATTATTATTATTATTATTATTATTATTATTATTGTTGTTGTTGTTGTTGTTGTTGTTGTTGTTGTTGTTGTTGTTATAAGCAGTCACACTCCATCTCTCTCCGTCGAGCCCCTCAACACCCTCACGCAAATCAAACTTTACACAATTCTCCTCTCCGTCCTTAGCCCATTATCTTTAATTGTCGTTTCATACACTCCTAACACAACCATTCTCACATGTTAATAATTCACACTTCTCATGTTCCACCCTCCTGTTCACACACCCACCGGGTTTATCAAGGGTGGTGGCAGAAACTCCACCCAAGGTGGCTCCCGTTTCTCTCCTCGAGGATAGACTACAGTAGTTTTTTTTTTTTTACGATCATTAGCCCACCCGGGCACAGGTCATTTTTAATGACCCACATCAAGGCCTGGGGGGCGAAAATATAATAAAACAATAATAATAATAATAATAATAATAATAATAATAATAATAATAATAATAATAATAATAATAATAATAATAATAATAATAATAATAATAATATTGTAATAATAATAATAATCATAATAATAAAATTAATATAAAAAAATAAAAATTATAATAAACGAAAATATTAACACTAATAAAAATTATAAATAATAATAAAAATTATAACTAATAATAATAATAATAATAATAATAATAATAATAATAATAATAATAATAATAATAATAATAATAATGGGCCATAAAAAAAATATATATATCAAGAGTGAGAAATGATATATGTATATTGTGTTGTCAAAGTAAGAGAAACAATTGGGACCTTGCAATTGTGTATAAATGAGGCAGAAAGTCATATCAGCAACCTGGGACATGGTCACAATTTTCCTGATGCCATATGGCAGCAGGGTCTACCATTAGACAATACATTATGCTTCCAATATCTTCCCAGGCAGTAGTACTTCCCTGATTGATAGCTGCCCACTACCTACTGCCTACAGTACAGTTGGGTACTGGCCCCCAGCTCCAATCCCAAGCGGACGTTTGTGGGTCCTAATCTTACAGCAAAATCTCCAGGGCAGGAATCCTAAAAACTGCTACGGTGTTTCAATGTGCGTGTTGTATGACGCTATTAGTACAAGGGAAAAAATCTTTGACCCAACTAGTGGAGTTTGTATTATGGTGAAATTATCGAGGAAATTGTTGTTACCAACAAAAATGAAGGTTTGGTGAGAGAGGTGGAGGAGAGAAGAGTATTATGAAGAAAGCAGTGCGAAAGATTCGATGAGGCAGATGAGATATGGTGGATGGTGGTCACGGTCATGTCTTGAACCTTGACTCAACCCACTCAAGTATTGACTCACTTGAGATCTTAGCTAATTTGCAACAAGAACATTGCATCAAGCATACGTTGCTATATTGCACAGACTGCAAAATATCACACTCGTCATCAAAGATGCGCTTCTGTGGTCGCCATGTTCATGCTTTAAACATAAAATTGTAGCTTCGGTGGCAAGGATTGAGGGCTCGGTCGGTAAGAGCTGAAGGAGGAGACAGAAAGCCCTGGCCCACATAGGTGTAGGTGTGGCTGTGGGAACATCTCGACGGGTACGTCGGTAGGCCCATGGTCAAAATGACCATGAGTAGGCCTATACCGGTACTTGGACAAGACTTGTGTCCCAAGAGAAGTGACGCAGCCTTGTCTGGGTTGTTCACTCTCCTCGATTTAACAGATTTACGTCCACAGATATATGTAGCTCTTACTCTGAGGGTAGAATTGATAAGATAAAATTGAACTGGTCATAGTTCCTCCCTGCTGGTGTGAATAAACCAGAATCGTCTTAACACAGACACTTCTGCCTCCTCGAGGATCTTCACTGGAGATAGACTAAACTTCCACAACTCTCCCTTACCATCTTAGCAACTGACCAAAGCACAGTTGGGTGTCTTAATTATTGATCAAAAAGAGTGTAAAAAGTAAAAAAAAAAAAAATCTTACCAAGTTCATAGGCGTTCGCGTGGATACAGCAGTTGTGCAATTTTTAGTTGTGTTCACCAACACAGGACGGTGTTTACCACAAGCAGTGTCAAAATGGCACACTATGTCAACAGGGACTCTTTAGAACGGAGTCAGCAGAGAACCAAAAGTTAGCTAAGAACGTTTGAATATAAGATAATCATCAAGCACTGAATAAAATCTTGGCAAAACGTTTCTTGACATTTTCTTGTTTTAGATTTGTTCAATGGCGGCTTGAGTGACTCAGTTGGTGAGACAAACAATGACCAACTGTTTGAGGAAGATTTTTGCCAGCACCAGCTCCCTCACCCTGTTGCCAGAAACAATACATGACAGCTTGATTGGACTTTCTCTCCATGTAAATATCAAGTCATTGTTATGTGTTTGCTCTTTACCTTGACCAGTAAAACCAGTATCCAGAGAAGCTGCGGGAGGCAAGTCAGTCACGAGTTTGACATACTGACCCTTGAAGATCTTACATAAGGATACTGGAGTTTCCTGAATCCCAAAATTCATACAAAAAAGTTCGTCATAAAATCATACATGTATAAGTAGCTAAAACAACTATCTGTGTATGTGGGGGTCGATATGCTCCGAAATGTTACGTGTGACTAGTGACAGCCCTCATATACCAAAATTTATCGTCCATGGTCTCATGTTTCCCACAAAGTATGCACAGATAGTTGTTAGCTACTGTACATAAAGCTACATCAGATATAACTGCATTAATATATCTTAGAAATGTTTAATCTAAAGACAATATTTGTGTGTGTGTGTGTGTGTGTGTGTGTGTGTGTGTGCGTGCCTACAGGCCTAGTGGCCAGATAAGGGTTAGTGTGGATACAGCACACTGATGACTAAAGAGTCAGTGAGATCTGCACTCTACCATCTCCCGTTTCCTCAACTGTAAAGTTGGGTAGCCATTCTGCACGTAGGTCGACTGGGGGGAGCCCTAGTCTTTGGTTGGCCGCAGTACTAACCGACTTAGGCTACTGTGTACGCCCTTAGTACAGTTACCGATGATGATTTAATTACACATTACCAGCTATTCATAATTCCGTTTATATAATGTTGTTATAGTAGTTCGGGTTGCTTCATAATTCATAGTTTACAATATAAATGCCGTTACAGAAGAGATGAGGAGTAGTTTCCGGCTACTCCGTGAAATGCCATGAATTGAGGTCAAATTAGGCCCTAAAGCACAACAACGAAAATCAGCCCACTTAAGTTTAGCAACCTTAACAATGGCGGACGACGTGAGCATGTAAGGGGGGGGGGGTAGTCTAATAGGCTAAAATACCCCTGTAAGTGCTCTTCGATTTCTAACATTTAATAACTTCTAAACTCTTTAGATAAGGACTTGTGAGGAAGAAAACTATACATAACAAGATGTGTTTATACAATACATCTCCCTTATTGGTGCCCTCCAGTCGACCATATGTCCATCAATGTGTATTAATGTCTTCTTAAATTTTAAATTTATGCCAAGTTCATAAAAAAATTCTGCAGTTTATGTTTAATGAGGAGTGATAAAAAGGAAACTGATAAAAAGGAAACACCAAAAACAATAAAGTCGCCAGTCGGCCATTTTTTTTTATTAAGAATGTGACGTACGCATTATTGTCTAATGACCTTTTGTACTTTTACCAAGTTTAAATTGAATAAATATTTGGTGGTGTCTGTAAAATGAGTGATAAAGACAGATAGAGAGAAATCCTAGAGTTCTTTGTCTAGCATGAACTTATCTCTTTGCTATGGGCAGTATGACTGACACATTTAGAATATATATCATAAAAAATTTTAAATAACTATTTATAAAAAGAAATGAAGATCAAGATATTCCACAAGCTGAGAGAAAGATGCATGATGAATATTTATGGGATAGCAGCTGTTGTTGCTATAATGTTGTTACTGCGCTTCAACAACGAAGGTCATTAAACATGTAACAAGGCTAAAAATACACTAGCCCGACAACAATTAAAAATTATGAAAGACAGAACTCTGAATGGCGGTGCGAAAGAGAAGACCCGAGGTGGTGGGGGAAGCTGGGAGGCTGTGCAAGGATCACGGCCAAGAAGAGTAAAGTTACATAGGGTCGTTAGTCACAGAGGCAGATGGCTACAGTGATCAAGGGTCTCAACAAGCCTCTCGTGGTAGCCATGTGGAGTGGACGCCAGTAATGTTATATCAGTGTTTACCATAAAGATCATCAGCGCATGGGAACTCTGATGAAAAAGTTGAATTCTGCCTGCAAGTGACTTGACCAAGGTAAGTCTGCACTCTGGCCTATTTGTATACAACCGGTAAATAATTCATTACAAAAAAACCAGTCAGTCAGGTTTGTCTTAAAACCGGTTCCGAGTATCATCACGGATGACGTCCCCATGCCAACTGAGCCCCCACCAATGACGTCACCATGACACACCAGCTATGTTCATGGTGTAAATATGTCAACTCAGCCACTGCTCATTGTATCATGACGACAATATAACCTATGCCTGTGACGTCCCAACGGCAACCCAACTGACGCCTGTGGTATCATCATCAGCAGTGAGTGTGGCGAGATGCTAAAAACCAGATTCCTGGCGTATGTGATGGTGTGTTGAGGTTAGTCCTTGTTTACCAAGACGTCCTTCATGGTCCTCTTCAGGCCATCCACAGTATCAAAACATCACAAGCAAATGTTGACACAAACAGATACTGACCTAACAAAAATATTTTTTTTTAAACCGTTTGTTGATACTTTCTGACGCTGATCATATACCAAATTAGTGTTTAAAGCTTCTGCAAGATGCCTCCAAAAAGAGGAAACAAGGGATGCGTTATAAAAGTGAGTTCAGTGAATAGATTAAGAAATAAACGATCGAATTTACGGTTTCAGTCTCCTCTGTAGAAGAAAAAAAAACGGAGGTGAATTAAACGAAAAATATTCAAGGATTAGGGAAGAAACAACAGACTCCTGACTAGTAATGGTGCTATGATTTTTTTTTCTTCGTGAAAATGGCTCAGAAGACCAAATCAAACCTTTCCATGGTACAGAAGGTGACCGTAAAGGATTTAGAATGAATAGCGTCAGCGAGCACGCGGTAAATAATGCTAAGGCGGGAGGGGGTCCAAGAGATGACCAGACCTGATGAGTGAAGGCGAATTTAGAATCATGACGCTGTGTTTTAAACTGAAGAACTGCGTTCGTATTTTTATCTAGTGCTGTTACATGTATTTAGCCTAACTTGACGTAGTCTATTAAACCCAAAGAACCCTGTCAAAGATCGGATGATAATCTAACACTATTTCTTGCCAGCAAATTTGAAGATTACTAAATCCAATGTCTTATATCTGCTTAAGCTTACTGGTGATAAGTGATAAAATACCTTATATCAGGGGTTCTCAACCAGGGGGGAATTTCCCCCCTCAGGTTTTCAGGGGGGGAGGGAAACTGATACTAATATGGAAAAAATAAAGGATTTTCAGTATTATATGCATATTATTTGGAATGCACTTTTTGAGGCAGACAATCTTGGAAGGGAGGGGGGAATGACATTCTGACATATGGTGAAAGGGGTGCATGGGGCAAACAAGGTTGAGAACCACTGCCTTATATGTTCTGAAGTTTTATAAAACGATCCCCAAAAGTAGTGCTTTATTTGTTTAGCATATGATTAATAATGCTGTACAGGTAAAACAAGTAGGAAGGGGAAGTTTCCTCTTGGTGGTGAAAGATGTCGAGAGGAGGTGAAGTTGAGTAAATTTTGGATGAGGTCATTTCTGGAAAGCTTCTTAAGCCAAGAAAATACTAGGACGGATACTGCGACCTTTTAAAACAAGAAAAGTGAAAGACACATCGTGATCCTACTCACGTAGTATTACTGTCTACTCGCATCACGTTTTACAGTCGATGGAATCTCGGAGCTGGTAAATGCACCAAGTGCTTCACATTAAACATCTGAACTCCTGGGAACAACTTAAGCACTATGAATGTACTCCCTAGAACGTGAACGAGAGAGGTATGATCAGGTGTGATCACAATTTATAAATTAAAGACATCTAACAAGTATGGGCTGTAATCTGAACTCAAATGAATTACTGTTAGTGAGACACAGTAATTTGTGTACGGTAAATTTGATGACGAGTGAGGGTGTCATTATTTACAACATGAAAACAGTCTTTTATCCAAAACCCAAAATTTCTGACGAATTATGGTACAGGTAATGTTAACACAAGAAACATTCCAGGGAGACCTGTTGTTGTTATAATGTTGTTACTGCGCTTCAACCACTAAGGTCATTAAACGCGTAAAAAAGATTAGTATCACACTAGTCCAACAACATTTAAACAATAAAAGTTATGAGAATTAGAACTCTGTATGGGGGAGACCAGTTGAGGTCTTCATATCTTGATAAGTTACCCCAAAACGTTCCTGATTACGCAAGTGGTTTTCTTCATTGGCTTGAGGTATGCAAGAAGCCTAGTTGGTCGGTTACTCGCTCGGGTACCAGCTCCTGGAATCATATCCGTAAGAACTGGATGTGCTGTAACCTGGTCGCCCGGATTATTTTGGCATTTATGTCATTTCAATACAAGTCTATAAATATAAGGAGTTGAGCGATCATCATTACATCCTGATAAATGAATGAACAAATTTAAGCACAAGACCGGGTCGGTATTTATATCAGTGTGATAAGCATAACAATGGGCATATTTAGAAATACTGTATAAGGAAATTCAATAAATTATTTCCATGTTTAACAAGAGCTGTAGTCAAACTATATCTATACAAATTGACATAAGCATAGCCTAATTTAATTTCAACATAGTTTACATATGAATTATGAAACGAAATTAAGGGTTATTTTGGTCTTTTCTATGTAATTCTGTGCATGTCTTAACGTCGTATTATGACCGTTGAACTTGATATACTTATCATACGTAATAATTATAATTTTGTACATATCTCGCTCTCCTAAGTTAGGAGGCAGGTTACGTGCATCGAGCTTGAGGTGGAAGGGATAGAACAAAAGTGTATGTATAGTGGGCAGCACCAACTAGCACTTGTCATGCTCACAAACCGGTGAAACTGAGAGAGGGTCACCATAAACATGACTGCCAGCTGGGGACAGTGTAGATACTGTATACTGAGCCTTAGGTATACGCATGGAGGTATCTTGGCCGACACTACTCGATCGCCTTTACTTCCCCAACTTGCTAAAGTTAGGTACAGTACTCATTTACAGCTGGGCGGACTAGCAGTGTCCCAGGATCGAACCAGCAACTCCTAAGACCACTAATGGGAAGGAGAGGACTCCAACTCCACCCCTGCCTAACCGGATCTACTTTAACTCTGACGTCGAATGAACCCTCCGTGTATTTGATGATTACCCCCACGTGTGTAAGTTTTGATAGACTAACCTGAACACCTTGTGGACTGCCACCTCCCGTTGATAAAGCCTGAATCACCCAGCGTAAAGCCTTGGAACCCGTTTATAATTGTGGAGCACACCAGGACCGCTCACCAGATAATTTAATGCAAGCAGGAGAAATGTGCATCCTTGGTGTGCTCCTGGTGGTGCAGGCCATCCCTTCCTCTTCGCTACCAAGTATAAAATCTGGTGATCTACAGTGCAGAGAGTTTAACGATCAACGGTAGGAAAAAAAAAGTTTGTAGACGCTTTTCGATACAATACATATAGCAGCTGACCACATCCAAGCCGCACACTGTAACACACTGTTATCTATATCTGCTATACCTCTAAGAAGTTACTTGTCTTCATTAATTTAGTTTTTTTTTATTGATGTTGCGAAATTGGAAAAGTAATGTAAGAATGCTTTTGTGCTTTCTTTGTTTACGGTTAACTTTCTGTAGTAGAATATAACAACATAGCAACAATGAGACTACACGATTTATTTTCATTGTTAATACATTTATCGCAGGAACAATATAACCAGGCAAGTCTCCACCGTCAAGTTTCTTAGTTCCTCTTTTTTTTTCATCAGCCAACAATAAATTTTGATCAAAATTGATTCTCCAGCTTTAGTTTGTATTCTCATACACAAAATTTTAACCTTCATTGTGACCTTGACCTTTGAACTACTGTACTTTTTTCCTTTGCCAACATTCAGCCTTCCTGTCCAGTTTCGTGGAAACTGATCCAACCGTCAATGATATTTGCACAATAACCAACTTTCAAAACTTTCCGCTGTGAGCTTGATCTTTAGTGTATTAGAAAATTATTGAATACCTGTATACAATTTGTTGATTTGGGGCACAAACTTAACCCACCTGCATTTTTATCGAGAAAAAAAATCAATTCTTAGATGCGCGTATTATGCCTGGTTCCCGGACATAAATGATAATATTTTTACCACACGAGGGATTTTTTAATGAACAACATAACCGATTGATGATAAATATTACACTGGTTAGCTCCATCAGTTAAGCCTAACTGGACTCTCAAGAAGTCCAATTATGGCCGTTCCCCATGATTTCAGTGTCCTTAGTCACCTTTGCTAAAGGGGATACGGTATACACACACACACACAGAAAATATGAAACGTACTAAACAGAATGTCTACTGATAATATTTGCACTATAATTACTAGCTACTTAAACTAATCTATAATTTGTAGAGTAATACTGTGTGTGTGTGTGTGTGTGTGTGTGTGTGTGTGTGTGTGTGTGTGTGTGTGAGGACGCCATAATGTCACCTTGTAATCTGAGACACTCGTTAGCCGTGACCTACAGTGAGAGAGGAACTCCTGCTATAACCCTATCAGCTGTCTGAGAGCGGTTATACATTGTAATTCATTGATGCAGATTTATATTCCATGAAGTGTAAGTTAGCCGAATTAACTTACACAGTACACAGTTTTTTCCACATACTGTATTGAACAAATGCCATTTACATACGGTGAGGTGAACGTTGGATTCTTCCTGTACACCACAGAACATACTAGGCGTTTTTCACAACTAAAGTTTTGTTTATTATTGTAGGCAGGTCACAGGGTGTAAAATATTGTAACCTATACAATATATACTTATATCTTCTTTTTTTTTACATAAGGCATTAAATGCCAGTCCCCTAACCTAACCTAACCGTGGCCTGGTATTTAAAACCATTATACGAAAAGGCCAGCTTTTTGGTCACTATTAGAGTACTGTAGGTTAGGTTAAGGACCTGACATTTAATGTCATTTTTCAAAAAGGTCAAACAGTTGTTTGGTCTTTTTTTTACGGGTCAATTTTGCAAGAGGGCCGTAACAACAAAGTACCGGTGCACTTGGGATGAATGTTTTAATAGCATTAATTGAGAATGAATGTGAATAGGACCTAGGTGTGTATGTTGACAACGACCTGAAGTTATCGGGCCATTGCGAGTAGAAGGTGAATCAGGCAACTAAATTATTATGTCTTATAAGAACGTCGTTCAGATATCTAGACGGTCCCCGTCCCTCGTAACGATTTTCAAAAGTGAAATGCTTTCCCGTCTAGAGTACTGTCACCCCGTCTAGTCCCCGAGATATGTTAGGGACTGTCAGTTGATTGAAAATGTCCAAAGGAGGGCCACCAGACTGGTGCCTGCACTTCGGCACCTCAGCTAATCTGAGAGATTCGAGCGCCTGAATTTGTCTAGTTTATACTACAGACGGGCAAAGGGGGACCTAATTGAAATGTATAAACATCTCAAAGGGCACTACGCAGTCGAGTGTCCTTAACTGGAGCTGGCGGACGCTCGCCCCACAAGAGGTCACAGCTCAAGTCCAGAAAACTGTGAGGGGTAACTTTTTCGGAGTGAGAGTTGTGAATTCTTGGAACAATCTGCCAGAGAGTGTTGTGACGGCACCGAGTGTGAGCTCTTTCAAGGCCAGACTTGATTAGCACTGGAGGAGGTTCGGATACATTCAGGAGCCAGTGCATGCCCAGTATTTGCCAACAGTGCGTAACAGAGACGTGACCGATCGCCCAAGCGGCGAGCTCGATCAGTGTTGAAGATGATAAAAGTAAAAAGTAAAATTGTAAGAAACGTCAGACAGTGTTATCCGGGCTTTAACAAATTCTCACATCACATCCAAAGTTTTTAAGGGTAAACAATGAAAGTGTGAAAGAATATGGGTGTGAAAAACAATAAATGGCTGAATATGTACACTTCAACCTACTTTTTTCCGGCCACTATCACAAAGCATAGTTATTGACAGGTACAAGACCTTCCATACTGCATAGTTCAATTAATATACCTTTAGATATTATGATTTGGAAAATTAACCACAAAACATCTGATGTGCAAAATTTTACACTTGGGTTCTCAGGCAAAAACAGCATCCTCTAGCTATTACTGTACAGTACTTTCCTACCAAAGCCAAACTCAACTGCTGCTTTCAGTATACAGTTATTTATTTTATTTATTTACAACCACGTGATCGAAATACAGAAAATGGGGTATTTATAACTGAAATAAAGGATAAATATGATAAAAACAATAAATACTGTGGGTGAATACATGTAAAAATATAAAGGAAAAATCGTCTTTTCTCCATGCGTTCTAGCTTGCGTCTCAATATTATTGCAGCCTTCCACTTTTAGAATTAAGCTGTGGTTAATACTGAACACAGGTGGAAATATTTTTTCTTCTCTCACAAGGAAAAAATTGGAATAGAAAACATAACTATAAAACACATTAAAAACAAAGATGAAAATTTATTTTAACTGCTGGTTCTCTTTACTCCTTGGTTTACAATAACCGAAGGAGAAATGATAGAATTCGACCCTTTAAAACACTTGTCTGTGAGTTATGCTTGTGATGCTTTTCCCATAACTGCCTAAGAATACTGTGTTGGGATACCTGTTACTTTACATGACTTACACTTTGTTTATAAAGTAAGCAGCTACCATATTGCACTAACCTTTAACTGCGTGAGTTCCTGCAGCCTTGTGAGTGCAGTTGTCATCTAGCCTTTTCTCTTATTTTTCACTCTCGTGACCGTTATCGTTTACTTGTTGGAATCATGAGTTAGTCCCTGGGCTTTTCCTTGTTTGTTTGTTTGTACACTCTATTGAACATTAATAAAATACTTGGGTTTAAATATGGTGAATATATATCGAACTGGTGGTGATAGACAACTGCATCCATCCTATCCACCGTCCGTAAACTAACAGTAGCTGATCAATACCTCGTTAATATATGACCAGCGAAGAGGTAGTGTAACTCTCATAATGCTCTGTAGAAATGGAGAACAAAACAATCTGATTTTTTTAAAGTTTTCTTAAGGCATGAAACATTGCATTGGCATACAAGATAGTGTAGATTTTTTGTTTTGTTTTAATGGGATTAGAGACACTGATCAACTGAATAAAAAATTAAAATTAGTCACTCATCAGCAACTCTTCAGCGTGCTTATTGGTTAGCATAGCTATGGACAAGTGATGGCTGGCCCTTCGTGCCCAGTGAAAGTTTGAACACTCGTGCTTGGCTAGCGCACAACCCCCGTCAGGCTGACTGAGTACAGCGAATGAGGGTGCACCAAGTCCGTAGACTTGTGTCTCAAATAAAATGGTTAATTAATGCCTTCCTAAAGAAACCATCGGCATGGGACCAGGCTTGTTCCACTCTACGAATTTGTTTGCAATTTTTCCACCAAGTTTGATTAAAAACGATTGTGCCATTTCGGCTACCCAGAACAGACAGACACATGGCTATTCTTATAGTATATTAGATTAGATAGTATATTAGATACATTACTTGGCTATGCCCCTTTGGTCCTCTGTCAACTCTGAAGGCGTGATTCTTCTGATCAAGTTCATATATTTTTATTAATTCAGTAATACCTTTGTATTTTGGTCTAACTTATTTTTTACTGTGCTAATTCCTGAATTTTACGCTCTTAAATATTTAATACTTTGCTTACAAGTGCAACCTTGACTTTCCATTGTCAGAAAAAATCCTCACAAATTTGATCGTTTTCATAATATATATTGTATATTTCATAATATATATATAATGTATATTGTATAGTTATGCAAAAAGTTAACTAGAAACGCTTGCTGTATTTTTGCTTCAACCATTATAAATGAAATTAAGATAATGTGCTCACTTGTTGACATTTTACACTTAATGGTTGCATTTGATGTTTAGCTATGAAGGAGGATAAAGGATTTGCACAAGAGTCAGTAAGATGCACAGACTGGTATACGACAGCAAGTTACTTTTTGTTATATTTTGTGAAATATAGATGCTGTAAAATGTGCATTGTCTCCTAAAATTCTGTAATATATTGGAAAATATATATATATATATATATATATATATATATATATATATATATATATATATATATATATATATATATATATATATATATATATATGCAAGTAAATCACTGTAGGTGCGCGTGATCTAGGTATATGCTGATATAAAGAAACACGTGTTTTATATATATATATATATATATATATATATATATATATATATATATATATATATATATATATATATATATATATATATATATATATATATATCCAATATATTACAGAATTTTAGGAGACAATGCATGTTTATAGCAGACATAACATTGTCTAATTCAATCAGAACCACAGTCCGGTGTAGCACAGGGGACCATTTTAGACTAACCTTGAAGTGACAACACGATCACTACACTTGTGGTATTTTCAACAGGACATTTCCTGCATAATATTTTTATAGTATAGTTGTAATACCTTAAGTTCTTCAGGTAACATTTTTTCGTGTTTTTCATGTGAAACGAGTATATACCTCATTACTTTAGCTATTTTCTTAAAATGCCTTCGTGTTTTTACTTTGCCACTTATAATTGTTAAATTATTATTATTATTAGTAGTAGTAGTAGTAGTAGTAGTATCATCATTATTATTTGAGCAGGACGGTTAATTCTGTTAGTTTAATTGTCGAATTCAGTCAATTTTCACTTCACAGTCAAAACATACTTCTTTTTTTTACAAATCTTATCTATGTACTTTCATCACTTGTAAACTATTACCAACTGTAATTAGATGGCTCACACCTTAAAATTGTATTGTTGTGGTCAACTGTGGGGAAAGTTGATGACTCAGACGGGTGGTTTGGTGTTAGACCAAAACGGTGGAATAAATAATGGTGTTAAAACTTATTGTAAAACTGTACTGGCACAGCTGAGAATAATCCGAAAGGAAATGCTATACTTTCCCCAACAAATAAGCTGTACAAGCCAGGAAGTGCTTAGGTTAGGACTTATTAAGCCTTCCAAACACCAGAACCTTTAAAAACATTAGAAGAAACTGGTAGCAGTTTGCTGACTTGTCTGCCAACTGTGTTAGCAGGTGAAATTACTGAGTAGCACATGTTAATTTTGGTTGGTTAAGGAAGAGGAAGAGTTTGTAAGGTTGACTACCTTGCTCTGTGTACTAGTATAATAATATCCCTTTTCATTTTAAGTGGTAAGTACCGTGCAAAAAGCCGCGTAATTGTGTTGCGGAAATGGAAGTTTGTGAAGCCGAGGAGCGAGGTGATGGAGTTACACGTCGGTATGTACAGAATACAAGTCGTCAGTGTACTTATATGGTGGCTCCCTGTTCAACACAACTACGCTAATTTCGGTAAACAGGAAATTTTAAATTTATGATCAATTTAGAATCAGGCCGTGTGTGTAGTTTTTGTCCTCATAATGAAAGTGATATTAACAACTCTACAGAGTGAGGGAGATGCGTCACCTGAAGACGTAGTGGTAGTGAAGGTTATATGCTGGCGAGAGATAATGAGGTGTTTGCTGGCTAAACTCCACCTGTGGTGTTCTTTGCTGAATCACCACAAAAAATAGACCAACTATTTCGTAAGGTTTTTGTTTTTAGCTCATATCAGTTGGGGGGCCTTGACGCGAGACAGGTTGTGGTCGTGCTTTCAGGGAACAATTTAATCTACTTAAAACTCTCACTAGTTTGATGACCGACCGCAACCTCTGTGCTGTTTATTCAGACACTCGTGCCACTACACAGAAATTACTATGCATAGACTCACACCCGCACAAATATACTCACCCCCATACACACTCATTCACACATCTACATATATACACTCACGCCAATATACATACACTCACACCACTACACCGCAAACATGGCATCTCCGAGTTTAAGATAGCTAACAACACCACCACTATGTTTCCTCTTGGTGTCTCCATCCCTTGTACCTCATCTGCCATACGACAGCTAACCTGCCAATGTACAGACAGGCTGAAACCCCTTAGAAGAGTAGCGAGATACAACCCCAACTAAGGTGTTAATGTTAGAATTATTAAAATAATGTATCTAAGATGATAAATTACCGTGCTCCAGCTCTCCGTGGCGGGAAAGGCATTGACAGACCCGGAAAAAAGGCAAAATAAAGCCCATTTAATTATTTTAGACTGTCCTATGACCACTAAAGTACTTAATGTGAGGACAGAACTAGGAATACCCAGTGTAAAAGATAGATTAATTGAAATCAACCTCATGATAGCCCAGGGGCTTTTGCGTGGTGATCCAGATAGCATTGTTTCCATGAAACTGCTAGACTACAGTATAATGAGTCAGGAATTAGTGAATTTAAATGGGTCCGAACTACAGCAACATATACGAAGATCTTGGGACTAAACAACCTGTACAAAGTTGTGACACATCAACACTTCCTACCACCTTGGCGGAAGTTCCCTTCGATATCACAATACCTACATACCCGCCCAAACGACTGATTAGGCACAGTCTTTATTTCCAATACACCACAAAAATGAGAGCTGTTGAACACAGTGGCCTGTGGGGGGGAAAGAGGTGCTGTCATTGTGACTCAGCCTAATGATAATACGATAGACTGAATAGAGAAAGGAGTTAGAATCAATAATTGGGCATCCACTTTACAAGCTGAATTAGTTAACATACTCACATATAAAATAAAACTTTATACCACTGCCACTGACAGTCTCATCATCACTGACTCCTTATCCTCACTACTTGCCCTTGACACCCTCAACATAAGTTGTCACACGCATTTATTTCTGAAACCAGACAAAAATATGCGTACGTTGTTGTCCAGGGTGTCAAGGTCAAATTGCTGTGGTTCCCCTCTCACATAGGCCTCAATGAACATGGCCTTAAACAAATTCGCGATTAACAGACACCATTGAATACAATTTAGGTCTGTCAACAAGAACCCTTAAAACTGTAATCAGGAAAGGTCTTGATGAATTTGAGACAAGCAGACAAATGCAAACAGCCAATAGTCAATCCATTGTCTACCATGATGAGTATAACATGTAGTATATATGGAGCAAGTAACGAGATCACTAAATTGCAAGATACTGTAACCACTAAATTAAACCGAGGATATAAGTACCTCAGGCAATATGCCCCTGAGGCCACACACTCGAATAATACATCCTATAGACTGTAAGAAAATAGAATCTTTTAGGGACAGGTCCTAGCACAGTGTGTGAAATGGCACAGTACTTTATCTTTAATGGCAAAATAGATGACATATTAAGATTATATCCACTTTTTTCCATCTAGTAGTTAAGTAAATTCTTATGTATAGAACTAAACACCCAATGTACGTACTTGAATGTCTCTCGCGCAGATATGAAGAACAAAGTCTGTGGCCAAAACATATGGCCTCATTCTGCAGTACAGTATACCACTCACGCAGGTGTGAATAAGTCAACTCCTATATAGAGAACTAAACAATTAATTAGAATTACTCTTTAACGTTCAATACCACAATATTTTGACCACTGGGGTCTGTTATACACATCCTTTGTGATCTATACTCTGTAAGATTAACTCTTTTGCACTACCACTCACAGGATGAGTATGAGTACACAATAAATTTTGCCGCTGTCTGTGGCAAAAACAAACACAAAACATGCACACACTCCAATACACATACACTTACCCCACTATACATACACAGGCACACACTACTACAAAAACATTCACACTACTACACAGGTAGGTGACTAACACTACTACACATGCTCACACCACTACACATACTGTACACACTTTAATCACTCGTCATTGTCAAATCCTTGGAAAGACGGGTTTTTATGGAGAATATTGTTGTCAGCAGCACATAAAAAATGGACGTCTTAAAAGTCATGGATGTTGAATTCTATAGACGGGTGTTTTGTATAACCTGGCGGTGCAGGTCTCTCAAGTGGTCCTAACCTCCTCTCCTGAGGTATTACTCCTTCCTTGTTTAGCTCTCTCCCTCTCCCTCTTTCTTTTCCCCTTTGCCTTCCCTCCAACCCTACTTTCTCCTCTCCCCTTCTTCCTCTCCTTCCCTTGTTACTTATCTGTCGTCTTTGTCAATAGCTTCATAAAAGTTTGACAAATCATGTGTGGTTGGGAGTTTGTCTTTACCTGAAGTAACAGAAATAGTGCCAAGGCGTGAATCTTGAATTATTATGTGCTGAGTCATGACCTCTATACACACGCTGGTGGGCTGGACACGAGCCAAAAGTTGTGTAGCAAAATATCTTTAAACTATCTTGATCTAACAGAGTATTATAATATACGTAATAGGATTTTCCATACTTGGAATATGTTTGGCAAAATATTTTCACCTCGTGTACTGTCCACACACTCCAAATGAGCGATTCCCGACCTACTTAAACACTTCATCCTGGCGACTCTTCTTTACCCTTTTTGCTATTCACCAGCCAGAAGAGACAGAAGTAAAAAGTATACGTGGATTTTATTTAGTCTTATAGAATTGTCCAGAGATTCAAATGGAAACATTTTTAAGACACGATAGGCGTTACAAGATGTGGTCGCGTTGCATCAAAGAGTGACACACCAAACACACTGTCGTGTTTGACGGGTCGTCCCTTTACTTGTAAACTCGTGAAATGTGATGTACACAGATCTCTACTATAAAAGTGTCTCTGGAGAGATAATCAGTAGCATCTAACGTTTCCATCTGCCCCTAAAATGACAAGATAATAAAAGTTAAGACAGACGACGCTCGCTCGTCTTCTAGCTTCAGCGGCACTTGTATGGAACGAACAGCAGTGTGGTAGCCAGGCCTGGAGGAGGGGGGGGGGGAGATGTGGCTAAGCATGGAGAGGTTAGGAGTATCTACAGTAATTCTGGAAGGAAGGAATGACGCTAGGAGATATAAGGGAGGGATGAGGGGGGACGGGGGTCCTCGCGTCCTTGGCCATTTCCTGTAGGAAGGTGACCAGTGGTGGCCACCTCGCACTTCCTCGTCCACACCCACTTCCCCGACACCTCTACAATCTCCATGTTTTCTCATTGAAATTTGTTCAGTGAGTTACATTTTAAGAGAATTTTCTCTCAGATTCTATAACCTCTATTTGTATTAAACAAAATTGAGTGAGGAAATTCTCAAAAGCACGTACCGTTTTGACAGCTATGTGGCATCTCAACACTATATAATGCATTGGAACAACCCACAACCATTCTTCAAGCATCCTTTAACACCATACCTCTAGACCTCAATAAGTTACCTAAATAACCTGTACAGTGTACACCGTCTTAGCTGTTTCTCCTGCGTATCTAATTTGCCGTGTCCTCCCTATACTCACCCGTGTCGTGTCATTGTAACTCCATTTTATCTATTTAGTTCTCCAAATATTTTCCAACCCCACACATTTCTTCTTCTAGCCTGATTTCTTAACCTGCCAACCCTTCAAACTCACACAGTACTTTGCAGTCTCTTAGAGTTAGATCATGTGTAATATGTATATATGTATTTAGTTGTATTTAAAATGGTTGTTAACCATACACAACGTCGTTGACGCAGATAATCCTAACTCCATTTTAATTTTCTCCCAGACCTCCACACCTACCAGTCATACCATCCTCCAGCTTATCACCCGTCCTGAAATTATCCATGATTGGAGATTATATTACAGTCATATACACCAATACTTTGTCCACTGCAGCCAATAACCTAGTTTGCATACCTCTACTGACAAACTTCCCCCCAAAAATACGACTACCTTTCAGTGTGGTTTCACGCGCCCCTGACAGATTCAGATCAATCTTAAAGTATCCGCCACTTCCTTTCTCTTATGTTCATCATTCATATCTCTCTTATTTCATTCTCCCATTCTCAGTTTCGCACCAAATAGTTGTATTGTCTAGGGTGGTTATCCTTGGTTGCGGTGCCTTAGTGTTTACCAATGTTTGTATGCCCGCACTGTCCAGGTATACATTGTGTGCGTGTTCCTCCCTACGGAGATAAAATACTCAGAGAATAGATGGTGTCCTTCCTTCCCCATCCACCTTCCTTTTAGTCGCCTTTTACGACACACAGGTCATACGTGGGACTTATAATTACAGTCGCATCCCCAGGTTTTAATAAACACTATCAATTAACTAGCGCTTCTGGAGGCCTTTAGAACACTATCCAGTGTAGCATTTAAAAATAAGAAGGAAATGTTATTGTGTTTTTTTTAAGATGATGATGATGCTTATGGCAATGTTTATTGTAACAGTGATGTACATGTGGACGTTGCTGACAACGGCGACGTGGCGGAACGGGTTGACGGAGGCGCTAGGAGCCCCCCTTTTGGGTCCTGACATTATGAGCTTCGGGTCGCTGCCCCCCCTAACAGTATGGCAGACGGATTCCCTCCCCGTGGTACCCTCAGCCCCTGTGCAGTCTGGCCTCCCCGCGCCCAAGGGCACAGAATTCGACGGTCCTGATCCGGGCCTAAATGCTGCCATTATTAGTAAGTCCTTTCACCCGTCACTCTTATTTCTCCATCTTTTCTTGTTTTTATATCTTCACATCCCGCGCGCGCGCGCGTGTGTGTGTGTGTGTGTGTGACTACAAAGAAAAAGAAATAAGCAAACCAGTTTCGGTAACTTTGCAGATAGGTTGGATGATTCCTGAAATAACTAATTAGATTTTCGATGAAGTCGATAAAAGTCCAAGGTCATTCACTGATCAAGGCCAGAGGCACTAATGTGAAAGGACAGTTGGATCTTGACTTATAAAGGAACCATTGAACTTTGATGAGGAAATGTCAAAGTCACAGCTCAAGGCCATAAACAACTTTTCTAGTATTCTGAAAAATAAAAGATCGAGAATTAATTTTTATGAAATTTGGCGAATCAGTTGGGCGGCCTGGGACGAAAATATTTGAGTGAGACTAAAGACTAGGTCAGTCATAGGCTGAGGTAAAGTGTTGAATTGAACGGAAATATTTTGCAATAAGGAATGACTATTGTTCTATGCCAATAAATAATACAGCCTTATGTTCCTCAAATAAATAAATAAATAAATATATATATATATATATATATATATATATATATATATATATATATATATATATATATATATATATATATATATATATATATATATAAAGTAAATGAATGCTTATTATGGACCTCACAACTATACCCAAATGCTCCATCACACTTCAGATAATTGCACCAAACTTTATAGCTACCAAAGTAATTTTAATACAATTCATATAATAGAGCTCACTCATCTTTAATAGTTTTCTTTATTGCACTTCCTAATGCTTGAACCTTTATAATATTAATTACTTCTCTCAATTTGTAGAATAAAACTATCTCCTTCATTGCACTTTGTTTTTAAATTTTGTGCCATTCTCAATTACCTAACCCAATTTATACAAATTTTGATAGATGACATTGTAACAACATATGTATGTATGTATGTGTGTGTGTGCGTTGCAGCTGTGCCAACGGAGCCGTGTGCGAGCGGGTACCGGCGGGACTCCAATGGCGTGTGTCGCCTGGAGTTTGGCTATGGACCAAACCCGTTCTTCTCCTTCACGCCTGAGAATTTCAAGGGCGATGTTCAGTTCTACATGGGCCTTCAGGTGAGATAGTTATGCTTCATTTCACTTCATATCTGAGCTTAATTTTTTACTGTGTTAGTAATTAACGTATCAAATGTATGCTCGACTCCTGCTGGACGAGTGCGAACAGAAACAAAAACTTTGCTTGCTGGAATTTCCATCGAGCAAAGTCGGTGGCGAGTTGGGTCTTTCCTGTGTGAAACTGTATTATAAAAGAACGCCGGTCGTGACAGAAGGTATGTCACGACCGGCGTCCTTTTTTCCGCCGCTTTCATAACCATATCATAGTAGTAGTAGGGGCGGGGTCCCAGTGGGTAGAGCGGTACCGCTCTTGCCTCGCAAGCGAGATGTCACGGGTTCGATTCCCGGGCCGGTGGAAAGTTGTTCGGACACACTTCCCAGCCTCCCTTGGTCCCTGTTCACCTAGCAGCAAAGTAGGTACCTACTGTTAATCGAAAGTTGCGAATTCGTATTTAGGGAACATAAGAACGTAAGAAAATAAGGAGTCTGCAATAGGCCGGTTGGCCTGTGCATGGCAGCTCCTGTCGAGAGTTACTACCACTCTCTATCATCCATGAATCTATCAAGCCTCCTTTTGAAACATTCCAGCGTTCCAGCACTTACTACAAAGTTGCTAAGCTTGTTCCACTCGTCCACCACCCTATTTGTGAACCAGTTCCTTCCTATCTCCCTCCTAAACCTAAACTTATCCAACTTAAATCCGTTGCTCCGAGTCCTATCCTGTTCGGATATTATAAGAACTTTATCTATATCCCCTTTATTGATTCCTTTCACCCACTTAAATACTTCTATCATATCTCCTCGCACTCTTCGTCTTCTAGGGAATGCAAATTTAGTTTCTTTAACCTTCTAAGTCCCGGAATCATATTCTTCGCTGCACCGACTCTAGTGAATTGATATCCCATAATAAGGGCACCAGAACTGAACCGCATGAGGTGCGGCCTGACTAGCGCTATAGTTTAAGATCTCTGACTCTTATTACTTACACTTCTAGATATAAAACCCAATACTCTGCACTGTTTTCTAGGCCGTAAGTCCGGGCTTACAAGTACCCCTAGGTCTCTTTCACAAGTCAACTCCTCTAGGATGATGTTGTTAAGGCCGTATACATTGACAGTATTTGTTCTTCCAATATTATGTACGCTGCACTCGCTGGTGTTGAATTTCATTTGCCATTTTTCAGACCACCCCTGCAGTTTATTTAGATCCTCCTGTAATGCCTTTGCATCCTGCCCTGAATTAATCTGCCGCCCTATTTTGGTGTCATCCGCAAACTTGCTTTTGTCACTGCTGATCCCAGTATCTAGATCGTTTATGTAGATTATGAACAAGAGTGGGCCTAGTACTGACCCCTGGGGAACCCCACTGGTTACACGGCCCCGCTCAGATTTAACACCATCTACGCTGACCCTCTGCGTTCTATCGGTGAGCCATGATTTTATCCAATTTAAAACTTTCCCCTCGATACCATGAGCCTTAATTTTTCTCAGAAGCCTCTGATGTGGTACTCTGCTTTGCTAAAGTCTAAGTAAATAACATCGTAATTTTCGTCATTATCTACTACCTCGAAGACTTTCCTAAAAAACGTCAGCAGATTTGTTAGACAAGATTTTTCTTTTGTAAACCCATGTTGAGAGTCGTAGATTAATTTGCTTTTCTCTACATGCGATCGGATGCTATCTGCTATAATTGATTCAAGAAACTTCCCCACTACTGACGTCAAACTGATCGGCCGGTAATTTGACGCTGATGCTCTGTCTCCCTTTTTGAATACGGGTACTACATTTGCCTGTTTCCACAAGTCTCGCACAACTCCGGTGTCGAATGATTTTGTAAATAAATTTACGAGGGGTCCGCTAATCTGTTCCCTACACTCTTTCAAGACTCGAGGGAAAATTTCATCCGGCCCTGGGGATTTTGTCTTCTTTAGTTTATTTATCCTCTTAAGTTGTTGGAGCTTCCAATAACTTGCTTAGACATAAACCATTGACTCTTCAGGCTTCTACGCCCTTAACTCAAGAGACATAAAGGCAAGCATTAACTTAGCATGCTTCCCTGTTGGGAGCTGTAAACGCTTCTGCCCAATAAAAAAAAAAGGTGCGTGTAGTAGAACGTCAAGAGGCTGTAACTGATGATCTCTTAACGACTAACCTGACACCACAAACTAACTTCAACTTCATTATATGCCGTAACTGTTTCTCCATTTTATATCCCCTCTGTCTTTTCAATCTTCATTAATTAAATACCCCTCTCTCTCTCTCTCCTATACACAAACACGAGAAACATGAAGGAATAAACATTAATAAATAACTATCACATTTGTAACACAAATATTCTGCCTTCAGTAAGGAAATAAATCCTTAACCAATCTTATTGCATTCATCTATCTATCTCTCTCCTACACACAAACACGTAAATACATTATTCTTCACTGTAAGGCAGAATATTTGTCTTAGAAACGTGCGACTTGACAACTTCTTCCAGGACACAACGTGGGCTGTGACTGACTGTACCGCTGGCAGGCTGATTGGCTGAGGGGTGGTGGTGCTGCGGCTTATACATTTGGGAAATATGCTCCCCGGATCCCGTGCCACATTACACAGAAATTACTTATTTTGATATCACGTGTTTAGTCAGCGTGAGAGTACACTTGGGCTGAGTGGGTCGGTGGTAAAGAAACAGACGACACGCAGCGACTAGGCAGATTTTTTGGACATTACCTCCAAAATAAAGACCATCCAAGAATGTTGAAAGGTAACGTAACCTGTATCTAAATTCCAAATAGCAAAATATTAACTCTTTCTATAGGAAATGCGAACGTCAGCAAAACCAATCTTTAACATATTATTATTTTTATTCGAGAACCATAAATAATTACCATACACTAAAACTTTATCAGTTAGGAACCTTATATTTTTTTTCACAAATATAGCCAAATGTTACAGAAAGACGTGACATGATCCACACAATTGATTACCTTAAATGAAGTGTTGAAAGTGTCCACCAACTTGTTGCAGGCAAAAATTTTATCCTTTCAGCATGCTCTCCGACACAGAATGTAGAATTTCTTAGGTAATTTTACTGATTGTGTCACTGATTAATGCTTTTAATTCATCAAAGGTGCGTGGATTTGTAGCATACACTATCCTTCAAATATCTCCACAAAAGAAATCTGGCATCGTGAGGTCTGGGATCTAGGTGGCCATAATTACTTGAACACTAGTCACCAAAAAGTTACCCAAGCTTGTTCAGGCTGTATGGCTGGGGCATTTTTTTTTTTTTTTCCACGCAGCTTGTTTCTCTGAACTGCTTTTCCAGTTTCCATATCACTGATTTCGAAGGTTTCGTACGACCACCAAAGCCACTTTTAAATGCAATTTGATATTCCCCAAGGATGCATTCTTGACTAATGTTCGACAAGAAACACATGCTCTTACACAGTGAGCGCCATGGCGTGACTGAGTAGTGAGTAAATACCGTTCAACACAACTGACACTGAAGTGTCAAGTGATAAATCACGTGATACCTGATAAATCTCAGGATCATGTTACGTTTATCTATAACATTGGCTACATTTACGCAAAAAATTAGGTTCCCAACTGATATAGTTTTTTGTATGGGAATCATTTAGGGTTCTTGAATAAAACAAAAATCACCCTGTACATAGATAAAAATTGAGATGATCTTTATTTTCCATTGAAAGTATTGAGCATGTCAAAAAGCCAACAATCGCTTATGTTCAATGCTTAACAAGTTACAGAACAACATATAGTTTCTGGGCTAACACCTAAAAATTTCTTGTTTTTAGTTTGCATATATACAGTAATTGTTTCATATCCCATCAATACAGTTTTCAGACATCCACAACGATAGTATATCACGGCAATTTTCTGCTTATTATTAACAGGTTGAGTAATTCAGACTGGTTAGCTTAACTGATTTTTTTATAGTCATCAAATGAAAACGAGGCAGAGGTCCTTCTTGGTATCGCATTTTTAGTGATATTAAGCAATGCTTAATAAACACGCTGAAGGGAAGACATGGAGCACGTTAAGCTGTATGACACGTTGATCACAATTGTGTGATTTATATATACTAATTGCCTCTTGAGGAAAGTATTACACATGCCCCCCCCCCCAAAAGCGGGATTAAAATTTAATACCATTTAACACTTGGTTTTATATACGTTTTTCAAATCTGACAATGCTCCAGAGACGGTGGTAAGACATTTCAGTAAAACTTTCCGAATCCATTACTCAAGAGAAAGTTTTTTCACCTTTTAAAAACCAACTTCTAGGCTAGAAATAGTTTTTTTAAAAGGGGAAGCTAACAACTCCACCCAACGTTGATAAGTTTTCTACCACTGGAAGATCCAGGCAACCCTGTTAAATTTTGCTCCCAGTTGAAATTTGCCACCATTACCAAGCCAAAACGTTGGGTATGAGTGAGTACGGTCCTTTTGTTGAGCCCTCTTTGGAAAGTCTAAATGAATCTTTATTTAGATTAAAGCCAGAGCCCCGAACTTAGGAACATCAAGGGTTCGCGTGCTAAGTCTACGGACACCAATATCCTACTACCCCAGGGACGCCTAGGACTCCAAGTAAAAGTATATACGGATGTCGAAGATCAAGCACTTGACGGATAACAACCCTTATATTGCACACCAATAAGAACACGCCTTGCAATAAGATTTTCTAGATAGTTATGGTTACATCAAACATTTTGACCAGATTGTAATGCAATGAAAATCAAGTACAAAAAGTTTATAGTTAACTTCAGCATCTCACAATGTTTTTTTTTGTTTGTTTTTTTAACAGGATTAGCCCACCGGGCACAGGTTTTTTACCCACATCTTGGCTTGGGAGGGAAACGAAATATAATAATAATAACGATAATGAAAATTTTAATAATAACAATAGTAATAATAATAATAATAATAAAAGAGTATTTATAATTCATCACTGATACAAATTAATAGTACCCCTGTACTGAATTTCTTACAAAGCATTACTAAACACTCTTGTTTTGCCTGAAGATTTGAATTACACGAAAGCGCTTGGGAACTTCGTGTTTTCTTCTTTCCTTGCGGTTATCAGCATATATATATATATATATATATATATATATATATATATATATATATATATATATATATATATATATATATATATATATATATATATATATATATATATATATATATATATATATATATATATATATATATATATATATATAGTGATTCACAAAGATGTACATTGAATTATTGAATTGCAGGGTATATTCCTGGGATAATTCTAAGCCACAATGTATACCTGTATTATACAGGTATACTGTATAACAAAATGTCGAAATCCAAATAGTTTGCTAGCTACAAACTACACATGAATGATGTTGAAGTAATGATAGTGATAATTGTCTTGTAGCATAGTGTATGTGGCCAGTTGTCTAATTTCTCTTTGTTGTGTCAACTGTCTTTGTTAGGTTCACATACATACGTACATGGAGATCTCGCACTCAGGATGGCAGTGAGAAAGGAAACTCACAATGGCGTTTTCTTTATATATATATTATATGTACAGAGCAGTCAGGTGCTGGGAAGTTGCTGTGTTGTAGAGGAGTTGCTGTGGAGGAGCTTCTTTAGAGGAGGTTGTGGGGTTCAGGATGTTTGGTTCACACTCGGGATGGGATGGAGAAAGGAAACTCACAATGTGCTCTCTATATACATGTTCTATTGGATGTGCAATGCAGCTTGGTGCTGGGAAGGCAGCATGGTTACAAGCGTGATGTAGAGAGAGCTGGTTGGTGAGGACGCTCAGAGGAGGACCAGCTTGTGGGTCGCCATGCTCGCTGGCGGGAGAGAGGACCGCCAGGCAGGCAGAGGAGGAGCGAGGGCCGCCAGGCAGCAGCGGAGGAGGAGGTGTGTGTTGCTGGCTGGTTGGTGTAGGTAGAAAGAGGGCAGGTCACTACGAGGTCAGGTCTTAAATAGCGGGGGGTAGGCGTGGCTTAGTAGTTGACCCCCGCTCCGTGATGTATGGCGGCGCTGGTTGACCCAGACCACGAGGCATACACTGGGGAATTGGTGGGGTCGGCTACTCAGCAACAAACAGCATTTGTAGGGGAGAAATCCACTACAAGGTCTTCTCTACTTAAGAGTATGGTGTCGTCTGCTCTCATGGGGAGGCAGGGGGGTATTTATATGACTCTGTCGGATCAAGAATCGAGGTGCAAAGATGAAAAACGCTGCTGATTGGCTGAGGTGAAGGCGGCAACTGGTCAATCACCGCACAGTTCGAAAGTGAGGGCTGGTTTATGTAACTCGACCCTGGTTGGCTGAGGAGAGGATGGCAAGTGATCAATCAGCAGTTATAGGGGAGAGGATCCACTACAATACTCCCCCTCCCCTCCGAGAGCTGCAGGAAACTTGTTGTCGGCATGGTTGTATCCCACATGGAGACATAAAGGGCAGGGGTGTGAACCACTCAGCCGCTACGGGTGACGACACCGTCGAGTGACACAAAATCTGTGGGAGAAGCATTGGGAGAAGGAGGGTTGTAGTTTCTGTTAGGACCGCTGGGCTAAGTGTGTTGAGTCCCAAGGGGCCTACTTTGAAGGGGTTCAAAGTTGGAACTCAGTCAGTAAGCTTGTTTTTTTTCACCTGCTAAAGGTCTGATACTTTTCGATCAGACCTCGTTCAATGGGAGAGGGTGTCGGCGATCTCGTTGTGGCTGCCCTTGATGTGTTGGATGTTGCTGGTGAACTCCGAGATGTAAGCCAACTGGCGAAGAACACGAAGTGTATGTCTCTGGGAGGCTGACACGAAGGCGTGGACAAGGGGCTTGTGATCAGTGAAGATGGTGAACTGACGGGCCTCGAGGAAGTGCTGGAAAATGCTTGACAGCAAGATATATGACCAGGAGCTCTTGATCGAAGGCACTGTACTTGAGTTGAGGTGGTTCAAGCCGTTTTGAGAAGAAGGCAATGGGCATGAGAGTTTCGTTGATCTCCTGTTGTAAGACGGCACCTATGGCAGTAGAAGAAGCGTCTGTTGTGAGAGTGGTCTGGGTGTTGGGGGGCAGGGTGAACCAGCAGGGTAAGGTGTGTGATGTGCTGCTTGATAGTGGTGAATGCTGTAAAAGCCTCTTGAGTCCATATGAGAGGCGTGTGAGACGTCTTGGGGAGTCCCTTGAGAAGATCGTGGAGAGGAGCGAGGATGCAAGCAGCTTGGGCAATGAAGCGGTGGTAGTAGTTGACTAAACCCAAGAATTCTTGGAGCTTCTTCGCTGTTTCAGCTTTGGGGAACTCATCAACCTAACCCCCGTGAATTTGAAAGGCATGCTGTACTGAAATTTTCCTTATAAATATGATTGTTTCTATAATGAGACAACTGTATATGCTCTAGATAGTGTTTTTACTTTGTAGCCATATCTCGTATCCAAACAGAAGTACTGTACCGTAGTTCAGTATCAGAAATATTCAGCACCAGCTCTTTTGTTTTAAGTAGTGTTTCTTATTGATGTTCACAACAAATTTAAAAATTACGTCAGTGATTGTGTGCTGTATACTGTACTTTATAAATATAACAATCAACAGAGGATCAGAAGGCCTACATACAGTATACTGCATATATTTACAGATTGGAGGTGGATTTCCATCAAGAAGACGAGGGCGTGGAAGAGGCCGTCCACGACCACCACTGTTCCATATGTCCTCTTTCCCTCCACAACCCATCGAGGATGATGATGATTAACCACTGTCTACTGAAGAAATATACAGATGGCCTAATGGATCGCTTATATTAGGTACTTCATTGGTGCAGTGGTATCTTTAAGTGTTTCCATTAAAGATAAAAAAAAAAGGTTACCAGCTCAGTAAATGCTAATCTATAATTCTATATACCATATGTCTTCTAACAGTGAATACTAGCTTGTGATGAAATACAAATCAAATGTTTGTTACTAAAACAATATTATAATTGGTGAGAAAAATATACGAGTTCACAAAGTTTGCTATACAATAATTTCTTGGCCAGAGGATTGCTGATTCCTGACAGCATATAGACTCCTTAGAAGCCTGTATTCACTGCATATTAAGTATTTATACTACCTCAACAGTCTTAACTGTGATGAGGAGAAACTTGTGGTGCACAGAGAATAAAGTGGCAGAAAAAAATATATACTCGTACAGTACTGTAGTGTATTACTGTATACTGTACTGTACTGTATATTGCTGATGAAAGTAAAGTGCAATACATGGTGATTGAGTATGAGCACAAATGAGTGAGGAAAGGGATGCAATCATTCATATAAGAGTGTATTTGAATGAAAAACTAGTAAACTACAATCATGTGTGTACATAGTAATCATCCACACAAACAAGACTGGTCATTTGATATGGCCATTTATTTATTTTTAACTATTAATGAACTCAATTTGTGAATTCCATTTGTGATGTTGATAGAGGAAGAATGTGCCTATTTACAATAAGCATACAGTATTTTATTTCTGTAGGCAATGATAAATATGTTTTCCATATTATGCATAGCATAAAAGTAGCTTGGTGTATAACACTAAAGAATTGACCAAACCATTAGACTAAAAAAAATTGCATTAGATGAACTTAATATTTAAGATAATTGTTGTGACAGAATGACTTAATTAACTTGGTGAGACAGGTACAGATGTGACTGAATATGAAATAACTAAGTAGTTTGGAGAAGATTTATTAGGAAAATATAATGTTTTTTAAAGTAGTGTAGCTGTACCATAATTGTTTCTGGATATTGAGTTACAAATAATAGAATATTGGAAATTTATGGATCAACAAAGTAGAAATAACATTTTTAATCCTTTAAAAGATCATGATGTTAAGGCCTATCATATTGTGAGTAGCTTTTTATCAACCTAGTTTTTCAAATACTTTCATCTTGCCTACATAATTTTTCTTACTTTAATAAACTATTTCCTTCAACCTGTATAAATGATGCTACCAGATTCTTCCTGAACAATTTGGCTGGTTTTTTTTTACATTTAAATACTGTACTGGTATTAAAAACCAGTAGCATTAAAAAACTGGCAAAGAAATCTTTAAGTCTATTCAGCAGTATCACTCATGAAGGAGTTACATTTGTTTGTGTTATAAATAATACTGTGGAGGAGCAATGACAATAAAGATGGGTTAAAATACTAGGTACTGATAATTATAAAAACAAAAAATCATGACGGTACAGTACTGTAATAATAAGCTGAAATTAATATTAGTGTCATCATATTTTGGAAGTTTAGTAAAGGTGCCAAATGAAAATTTTATTTAGTCCATCCATTACCAGCTCCTTTTGTATTTGTAGTTTCAATACAGTAAATAAAACAAACATACAGTACAGAACTCATATCAACTACATTCCTATTTTAATCATTAAACAATTCAATCCTGCCTCCTAATTAACAGGGTAACATACTCACCCAGAATATTCTATCTGGCACAAACTTGCAATCAATTTGTCATTTACAGGTAAACCTCGATAAACGATGGGGTTACGTCAATGAAAATCCATCGCAAGGTGAATTATCGTAGATAGGGAGCATTATAACATGGGCTTCAATGGGATACGTTCCCAGCCAGTCCCCAAACACACATGTATCACAGACAAAACAATTCCTACAACACTGCTATCAATACAAAACAATTAAACAACACTCACCACATCCTGAAGAATAAACCTGGTCATTATCACATGTCCCCTTCAAGGCTAAGGGGGCCATTGTAGGTGGAGTGGAGATGTCACTCTGATTCCCACACAGCATCTGGGGAGTCTCATGCTGCTTAACATTGTCAAGCTTCACCTTAGAGACACAGTTGTCTTGGATGCCTTGGCCTTCCCAAACATTTACAAAGTTACACTGCTCACTTCAGTCACAAAAACAGAGCGAATGATTATAACAAAAACAATGATAGCGGCCGACCCTGCTCACATTTTCAAAACAACAGAGTCAACGCACCTTACTGTCACAAAAACACAGAAAATATCACTTCATAGTCACAATAATGCACTTCAATCTAAATGTGCAGCATCTCTGAATGGGGAGGTAGAAACTTGGTTAAATTCAGTAGTAATAAAATTCAGTATTTACCAATTACACTTTCCAAATTAGATGATCTCCCACCAATCACATTTCAGGATGCAATCATTCTGCCAAATTCTAAAATAGATTTGCTAGGCCTCGCCATTTCCTCTATGTCATGGAAGCCACATATCCACAACATTGCTAAAACTGCCTCCCGAAAGCTGGGAATGCTGTACAGATACCGTAGCGACTTCACTCCTGAGCAGTTGCTTCAAGTTTATAAGGGATTCATTCGTCCTAACTTGGAGTACTGCTCTCATATCTGGGGTGGCTCTTCTTCTGTCCAACTGTAGATAAGGTGGAATCAAAGGCATTTCATCTTATTGACTCTCTCCCTTTAGTTGATAATCTTTCTTCCTTTTCTCTTCGCCGCAATGTTGCTTCACTCTCTCTCTTTTACAGGCACTTTAACGGGCAATGTTCGGTGGATTTTGCATCCTGTATACCGCTGGCAAGGCCGTGGGCTCGTAACACTCGTCTTGCCTGTGGTGCCCACCGCTTTTCTGTGGATGTCCGTCACACTAGAATAACCCGTTATAGTACCTGTACATCCTTCTTTCCTCACACAGTCAAACTGTGGAAAGCTCTGCCTTCTTCTGTGTTTCCATATTCATACAATCTGTCTCACTTCAAAAAGCTGATTTTCTGGCATCTTTGTAGTGTTGATTAATATAATTTTTTTCTTTTCTATTTATTTTTACTCTTATTATTTCGCCCCCGAGGCCCCATTGTGGGTCGATGACCTGTGCCCGGGTGGGCTATTCTCTGTAAAAAATAAAAAATAATAGAATAAAAAACGTTAGTGCAGTCCTCTCAGTATATAAGAGCTGGGTCTAGAGCTTAGAAAAGCAGTGCTTTTATCATATACAACGCCAGTATATCTTAGTACAGTACTGTACTGTCGCTGCATTCTCTTATCAGTTTAGCAATACTGTATGTCATTACAATGGAGTCTTGAAACCAACTGTTGTTTCCTCGGTAGCAGTCATATTCACTTTAATTTTCACAAAATGTGGAATACCTTGGAAGTACAGTACAGTATTTGCTCTTTTAGATGACTGCCATCAAGTGATCTAGCCCCTTCATGGGTTTTTCTGCTTCAAAACTGGGAAATGGCTCATTAGATTAAAATTCCACACTTAACTTTTAGAACCTGAATACTGTATTCATACATTGACTAGTCACATAACATGACCCTGTCTGACCCAACAAAAGTTCTGAACCATTCACTCAAACTTCATTTAACATACTGTACAACATAATTTTTCTGAAACATTTAAGTAAAATACACCACTGCAGACCTGCAAATCCCTTCTGGTAATGAAACAAATCTATACTTTTTAATGAACAGGTATAATTTGTCAAGGAATAAATTATCTTGGACAATACAAATATTCCTAAGTATCCTTACTAGTAAAAAGAAAAAGAAGAAAAAAAGATATGACATTCTCATGCACCTTACCAAGATTCATGGGGTGACAACCCCTATATGAGAAGAGTTGGTTTGTGGCCAACTCAGCACAACATAATGTTCCACAAATATGTGTCACATAAATTAGGGGTCCAGATTACTAGCAACTGAGTGACAAAGCCCTAAAAACAAAAATATCTTATGTAATTATCAAAATTTATTAGTTGTCAGTTTTAGAAAATAATGTTAGAAAATGGTGTTAACCATATCGTATAAATGACATTATTTTTAACCATAATATTAATTACCGGGTAGTATCTGTACTAAATTCTAGACACTCTTATGTCTGTGTAATGTATATAGATCAGCACCTATTTCTCTAACAGGGCTATCCCTATAACTTCAGTGTAGGTACAGAAGAAAACTAGACTTCCTGGAGGAATGAAGAATTGGTCCTAAAATCCAATTTTCTGGAAGGACCTCTGGTCCTGCAGCTCTAATAATACAGCCTGTTTAATGGAAGATTATTATTGATCCTCAAACTACACCTCCATATTGTCAGAATAGGATTGAACTCATTCCAATTTGGGTTGTACAACCGTATGTCCCTTCCCTTCACACCATCCTTGCAAAAGGGGAAAAATTGATGAGCCAGTTGTAGTTTCATGAAGCCAAGCCTGTCCAACCATCACACTCCATGCCAGGGCTACATCCAATATTATTATTCAGGTAAAATCTGTCACTCACACCTCAATTCCAAATGACCAATCCATTAACCCAAAGGATAAAGGAGGTATTTGCGCATTTTCACAAGAGGCTCCTTTAGAATAAAGGCCCAATAGTTCATTTTCAGCATATAACCTGAAGCTAGCAGCTCTCAATCAAAAGCCAGCTACACAAGAGGGAGATGGTTGTACTGTACTTGCCATCTGTTATTGGGAGGTTTTGAATTTTGCTCTCCAAAACCACACAGTTCTTTGGAGTTATCCTCAAACCTTGAGGAAAGGAGAACCATCAGTATCAGTTCCATTAATCAATGCACCACTTGTCCCCATGGAGATGAATTGGGTGAAAGCGTCTCTAACAACAAGAACCATGTACAGTAACTAAAAAAAGTATCAGTGAATACACTGTGTGAAACAATATGAGACCACGGACAATAGGTACTGGGATATGCATGTTGTCTCCATTTATTTCATTCCTATATGCCAACTCATCCCCAGTTTAGGATACTGAATAGCGGTGGGTGAGGACATGCATACCAACCCTCTCGAGACATCACGAGTTGTACATATAATTTCGGAAGCCATCGGACCCACCCTGTTAGATACTTTTTTTAGCAACTGTACATCCTGTGTTGGTAGTTAAGAAAAGCAGGGAACCACAAAAAAGGAGAGAAAACAAAATCCAGGAAATCACTACTGTAGTCTGTAACCAAAACCCAAGCCTACATTGAATAATTTTTTTAATGCACTGATTAAAACTAGTGAATATAAACGATCCTGTAAAATCCATTTGAAATTTATAAAACACCGAAGATGACTGAACACTACTGTATCTCCAACCATTCTAATACAGGACAGTGAAAGGTTTTGAAAAAAGCTTCATAAGAAGTTTTACAAAGCAGAGAAAACAATTCTGGCAAAACCCAGAAGCTCCTGTAACTAATAAATCAGAACTTCCTTTTGATATAAAGTACGAGTATTAAAGAAATTAAATACAGTATTTACCCATAATGAAAGTCTTAATCTACAAAGAAGTCTTCCTCTCATGGGATACCTCCTGATGGTCAAGCAAATTGCAGACAGGGATTTTGCAATTACCATTCACTGCTAAAAAATCCTCCATAATATTAACACCCTGAGGATGAATCTACAAGAAGGAATGATCATCCAATCTCTGTATAGTGTGTAATATCGTATCCTTAAAAATAGTGTTTACTCTATCATTCAACATTCTAGTAAAATACTTTGGCAACGAATGAGCATGAAATCTGTCACAGTATTAAACATGTCTTTAGGAATTACTCCTAAGGGAAAATACCTTGCTGATACCAGGTATACAGTGAAGTATATATCAGACAGGCATCCTACAAATATGTTCTCCCTCATATTTGATGAAGAAAAGAGGAATAAGTTTTTTTCAAGTGATGAATGTGGATGTTCTGAATAGAAGAATTATATACAGTACTACTACCACCTTTCATTCACAACCTTGTCAACTCAGGTCATCATCAAGGAGACTGACAGGGTCTTGCTTGGCCCAACATTTCCTTCCCTGACAGTGAAGTCTGGGTCAACACTTGTCAACTCAGGTCATCATCAATCCCCTTCTCTGAGATGTGACAGCTTGTGATGTTGGAGTGAACCTGCTTCTGGCCACAAGGGTTTACACAATAATGTTGTTAAGGTCAGCATCATGGTTCAGCCTGTCAGGTCATATATAATAGGGCAGTTCCAGCAAGTCACTTAAGTTTTAGGATACACAACATAATGTGAACTTCTGGAATTACTTCATTACAGATTTTTAGATTACTGTATAAGGTAAGATACACTCAAACTAATTCTGTGAAAAGCATCATGCTTTTTAAAATTAAGTAAAAGATGTATTTTATGAATATGTTCCGAGGTGCAGTTTTACAAATCTCAGAAGTCATCCCCTCTTTCAATCACAACAAATCTACGCCAATGATAATAGCTATGTGAAATGTATGACATTAGTTTATCTGCATTCTACAGTACAGTGGTCCCTCGGTTAACGAACACAATTCGTTCCAGAGGGTCGCTAGTTAACCGAAAATTTTGTTCACCAAATCCACTATTTCAATAGGATATTGGGTAATTGGTTCCAGCTCACCGAAAAGTACATACAAAGTAAAAAAAAAAAAAATGCAAAAAAGTACACTTACTTTGAGGTGTGTGTGTAGAAGGTTCCTGGTAGATGATGATGATGATGGAAATTAGAAGTGAGGGTGGAGGAGTAGGGAGAAGAGAAGGAAGTGGGGATGGAGGAGTAGGGAGAAGAGAAGGAAGTGGGGATGGAGGAGAAATCACCTTTCAGGGGACCCATGCTTGATGCCATCATTTCACCAATAAAATTTTAAGTTCACTAGGTGTAATTCAAGATTGTTTTATTTAAATCAACACTGCACTGCGCTATATACTATCAATATGTTAACTAAATTTCAGAATGACCAATATTTTAAATGTAAAATGCAAAAATATTCAAGACACCAACAAAATAGATGTTCACTCCACTGTCAACAAAGTCCAACTGATGCCTGGTGCCTGAGTCAAGCGTCTGATGGGCGCACAAAAAACTAGTTCCCTGTACTACATATATCAATATGTTAAATAAATGTTTAAATGACTAATAATTTTAATATAAAAAATGCAAAAATATTAAAGAGCACAACTTTCTTGATATTTACTCCACTCGAAACTAATGCAAACATAGAACAGATTACTGAATTGGCAGACTAGCCCATCAGCTGATGCTCACAACAAAACGTTATGTTAATAAGGATGTCGTTAATCAAAGTTTTGTTCGGTAACCAAATTGAAGATCCTTATGGGAGGTAATTCGTTCACCGAAATTTCATTAATCGAACCATTCATTAACCGAGGGACCACTGTATACAACATGAATCAGCATAAAGGGAAACTTCTTTTTTTTTTATGCCTAAAACTGTCTTCATATGTTTTGTTTCTTTAGTGAAATATGCAAGTTTCCCTAAGATATATAAATGTTTTTCAAATTTTAAAATACAGTATGTAAGATAAACCTTAAATTGCAAGCATCCAACTAGAAACTTTGAGTTGTACAAATATTTGTAGTAAGAGTTGTTTTCTTATGAAATGTATGCAATTATTTAGAAACCAACGCCGTTATTTATATTTATCATCCAATTGGCACTGACTCAATACTGTACTTTCCTCACTGAAGAGAAAAGAAATCACCCAAAAAATTAGTAACTCTGACTGTTGTGTGTAATTTTGACACTTCAAATTTCTCTTCCCTGGAAAAAATCAGACATCACTGGAATTTTTCTGGGTACTGTACTGAGCTGGGGAAAATTTTTCATGAGGCTAAACTAAGTATCTCACACAGACAGACATAGCTGTACTGTCATATAACAAACAAGCATGTCAAGTAAGTTGATGCTACCAGGAAAACTTTTTTGCACAAGGAGAACGCTGATTGGCTGCGAGCATAGTACTTGGATACGTCGCTGAGTGTTCTGCCTTGTAACTTCTACCTTGTATAATGGATTTTTAAAAATTTTTGTTTTCTAGTAAAAAAACTCCAGGGGAGGACCAAAGAGTTCTATAATGAATCATCATTATGCAGGGTAAGGCTAAATGGAGTATTACTGTACTGTGATTATTTGTGGTAATTTGGATACGAATGAACCAGAATCCGTAAATTTGTTCCCTTAATACCAGAGTCCATTATTTTTTTTTATTTTAAGACATGAGTTTGTAATACAGTATGTCAACTTAATCTGAACGGGTCAGAGTGCCCGTTAAAGCGGAGGTCCGTTATAGGATTATATTGGGGGTTTATTGTACTGTGAAAATCCCTCTCTGTAGTTCTGTTATGCTTTTTGTCTTGAAGAACTTGCAAAACTTGTATATAACAGAAAAAAAAAATATATAATAATAATTAATTCACCCTAACATCACTGAAAATAAAACCATATCTTATGTCCAACATTTATTAGAAAACATCAGAACCATCCAAAACAATCTGGGGAAAGTTTATACAACTGAACATACTATACATTATATTATAAACATGGATAATGTGATTGCTTAGATAAGATAAATACGTGATTAAAACTTTGGTATGCATATTTTAAATAAAAAAACATTGCCAACTTATTAAATTATGCAGTTTTTCCCCAGATCATTCTTAATGTCTGATCCACTACTGTACTATATACAGGTCAGTTTATCTAATCATCAGTATCTTTTCTAAGAAAAATTTAAATAAATCCCAACATCTACTGATCTTGGGAGTCAAGCAAGTCCAACCACTTTTAAAACTGATTCTCTATATCTTGAGAGTGTTGGCTCATCTTCACCTGGTCAAAAGAAGAAAATTGCAGTTAATTATTATTTGGAACATTTGTGTATAGTCAGCAAAAAATTATTCTGCAACCCTGGGTGCAATGACTCGCAGCGAACACTGCGAGACTGACACCATGTATTGGTAAGGTTGGTACCTCTGATTGTGTAATTCATTGTAAAACTCATGTGCTTTTATTCCTTCTACAATATGTAGTAACCACAGAGAAATTACCAGGAATACATATAAAACCCACAGCATTATATACTATACCGTAGTACTGTACAGTACTACGTTTAATCACCCACATACGGTAGGAATGGCAAGCACTCTAGAAACTGAGGTGCTGTATAGGAATTTCACATACTATGAGATACAACGAAATTGTGAAACTACTCATGATTATAACCACTATATGAGAAAGTGATGAGAAGTGGCATAATACAAGACCTCAACCAGAAAAAAACAATACCCTGTACGAAACATTTGTAATGTAAGAAAGTTATATAATATTACGCATAGGTAGCTGAGCGCCGATTATTTTATAAATATACTGTAGTTATATGATGTTAACTGCTCTATTCACATCTTGTAACACATTGTGCACACAGACATACTAAAACACCTGATGGTAAATACTATCTACAGAGTAACTGGCAACTCAGGAAGCCAGGGCTACCAACATCTGCTTTGACTCATGAGTGTTTTCAGAATTCTTGGTCTGGTGTGTCATACTGTAGGAACCCTTAAAGGTGCAGAATAATAGTTTGCTGACTGTACATGATCTTTTGTTAACTGAATAAGTAATGGGTCAAGCAACGTGACAAAGGACTTTAAGAATGCCATCCATTAACTATTCAATGCAGAGAGGCCACACATGGAACAGTATGGCTCTGGCAGTTGACGGCAAATGTGCCAAAAATGGAACGGAAACCTGTTATTAGTCATTAGTGCCGCACTGAGGGTACACTTGAAATTCAGACCAGCTGCAGTGAATGGGTTAAATGAAGTCATGTAGCAACATTACCCAAAATACATAGGATATTTCTATTGTATATGTGTTTCAAATTTAAATAAAGTACAGTAATGTAATTTGAAGTATGTACTGTATAGTTAAAACAAGGAAATGATACTGTTCAGCTTCCCACTCAGTTTGGGCCAAACACTAGGCAAACAAAAAACTAATCCTAACAAAAACATAAATAATTACAATGAATAATCCTAATGAAATTCATGTTAAGCAGTCCTTGAACCTTGCTTTCCAAGGTAATGTAAAATTACTGCACTACAAAATGGTACACAATATAACCACAGATGTTCAGACACCAGATTTTTATAAGTTTGATGACAATGACCTTCACCAATGTTCACTCTATTTTTTTTTTGCAATACAGCGGGGGAATGAATTTGTTGTATGCATCAATACCTAGGCAAAGTGTGAATATGAGCCACCAGTACAAACAAAAAAAGCTGTATACTGTATAATATATTTGTTTTAAAGTTATCGATACCACAGGTATGCAATAAATAAAAGAATATAAAAACAAGGCGTACAACAAGGTGCACTGTTTTATATGCAAAGCTGATGAAGTGTTGAACGTTTGTGCCGATACACAGCCAAGAGGGAATATTGACTTTGATAATATGAAACCAAAATTGAAGTTACCTGAAAAATGTAACTGATGATCTACCAGCCAAATTTAGTAACTGCATGATGTAGAGTAAAACTTTTCATGCAAAACCTAAGACAGAAGCTTAACCCCTTATGGAGTAGTATCAAACTTAGATATTTTATTCTAGCTAATGCCAGATGATTTTATTCAGCTGAGAGAAACTCCTACTACTCAATGGGTTAATGTATTTTCTGAGTCACAATCAACTTGACCTCCAACCCTTTAACAAGAAAATCAATAAGATAACTTTCAATATACAGTTTGTGTGGGACAAAAGTAATCATTTGGAAACCAGTTTGTTAAAATATAAAGTTCCAATAACCTTTTGGCCAAAACTAAGTAAGAGGGAAAAGTTGTTCTCGGAGAAAAGGCATCAATGAAAGACCCCCTAGGTTAGCAATACAATGATTACCTTCAAAATGTGACAAGTAACCTAAAACTCAATATGGAATTTCCCTTCATTACTGCCTTTCCCATCCAGGGCTATGCTGATGAAAGCAAAACAATCATTAAAATTCCCCATCACATGTGATGTTTCACACCCTCTTGTAAAATTATTCAAAGAAGACATTGACACCATTTTATACCTACAACCCATTTTCATTAATAAATAATTTAAATTTGTCTTCTGTTCATCTATAAATCATGTCAGAAACAAATGGACATTGTACAGGGTATTCATCATAGTAAAAATGCACCCACCTTCATTATGCAAATCAGTAACAACTTGTTCATAATCTTTGATAACTTCCTCAGGTGTGCAGTCCTCTTTAGCACTGATTATTGTCTGAAACCTTGCCTGTGAAGGACTGCCCTCCCACAAGTATCGCTCACGGTCTGCTACTTCCTTCTCATGTTCCCACGGCTCTGTTTTCTAAAGTAAATTGAAAGGGAAAACAAAATTTAAAATTTAAGGTAAAATAGATGCAAGTGCAATTTCATTTACGGATTATCAAGTGGTAAACATAACTGTAATACAATACAGTAATAATAAACAAGAAAATATTTGAACAGATATTATCATGACAGCCTGCTTAGCATTAAAATTTATAATTCAATTACCATAAAATAAAATTTTATTATTTTAAACCTATGATTGCTTCAAAATAAATACATATATCCATCTAAAAATTTGTGAACACTTTCAGAGACTGTCACTGAAAAACTTATAAGTAGTTAAGTTGGAAAAAGGTTGGGTTGCACAGACAAAAGTTTTGAGTAATCATGATGCGACATAACCTATTTTTCAAACTATACATTTCATACCTATCTACAATAATAGGTAAATTTGTTAAAACTTTCTTTCAAAACTAAAGGATTGTGGAATCTCATTTTGTGAGAGAACCTACAATTTAGCAATTCAAGTCCATAGTTCAAAACTCAGGTACTTCACACTCAATATATGCAGTGGAGACTAATCCACTCCATGACTCATGCAGCGGTACCTAGCGAGGAGGCTATTTTGAGGGGCTACGATATGATCCTCCAATTGTTATAGATATAATAGTGTACTGTATATGTGATAAAGATTCATACTGTTTACTGGAATATCATTATGGTGAAGTCTACAGACTGTAACCCCCCTTTAACCCTTATGCCCCGGGTGATGTAAGACTAGCCAAACACCCCAAGTGTGCATATTTTTTTTTATTTTTTAATCCATTGTTGAAAACTAGTATTTCAGATGTCAAAATGAGTGAAGTTACTCCAAGCATACTGTTGCTGGTGAGCATGTGGTCCCCTACGACCACAACCTCGCTGAGGGGTTGGCAGCCGTGGTGGGGAGGGGGAGTGAGCACCATTGTCTGTATCACTGTCCTCACTGCTGGCTGCCTCAACAAACTCTACATTATCTGGGTCTGTTTCCTCCCCATCACTGTCTTCACCACTCGATACTATATCAATGCCACTTAAATCAAGCAACTCTTGATGAATAATACAGTACTACTGTTGAGGGTATGGAAGGGCGAGGCAGGTCACAAGCTGTCAATACATCCACCATGATATATGGTGAGTAAATGGACCACTAGACTGAGACAAAGGTTACATGCGAGTTGAGTTGCCAAGGAAATAGATATCTTATGTAAAAGGGGAGGATTTGATAATATAGCTCCTCCCCGACTTACGACGGGGTTAGGGACTCAAATTCAGGTAATAAGTCGAAATAGTCGTAAGTCGAAAATGCTTAAATAATACATAGAAAATCTAAAATGGGTGTCTCTTTTTCTTCTCAGCACCACTTTTAAGCTTGCCAGCAATTTTAAAGTAAATTACAAATTAAAATTTTGTCTGTGTACTGACGTTGGGACTTGAAAATATGTAATTTGACAAAATTTTGGTACAACTGAGGCAGGTCGTAAGTGCAGGTGGTCGTAAGTCGAGTAGGTCGTAAGTCGGGGAGGAGCTGTATTTGAAGTTGGTGGGCATGTGGTAATCCTGAAACTAGTGAGTGTCACAGGGGTTGGCCTCTCATTCGTCTGCAATAGGAACCACATGGTAAACACATGATTGTTCATCCCCCAACTTGCTGGGAATTAGTGGTGTAATATAAGCAGGAATCTTGTGAGACTGGTAGTCTGCTGTGGAGAGCTTGGAGGGAAGCGACAAGGGGGAATTTAGAAGACTATTAATCTGGTGACCTTGCTACCTCAAGAACGGCAACAGAGAGGCCCAGCTGGTTTTGGTAGTGTGACACAACCCTGTGCATGGTGAGAACTCTCCAGTGTCTACCTAAAGTTGCTATTAAGAATCTGAGTGCGGTGGATTAGTCACAGCGCCAAGTAGCAGCCCGGTGGAAGCGTGCTGGTGGCATACACTAAGACCAGACGAAACTTATGGGAGGTACTCACCACAACAGTGTTGTTACTGAGTGACACCTGGCAAGGTACCCAGAGTAGTGTTAATAAGGGGGGATAGTCGGGTATGAGAGAGTAGTTCCTGTATGGGGGAACATTGAACGGATAATGTGGTTGTAACCTCAGTGAGTGTTGTGAGGTCAACAGTGATGGTTGTCCTGAGAGCTGTGTATGGTTGACAAAACAAAAGGTACACCAAGGAATTGCCAAGCAGTAAGCTGTATACAGTATTTGAATCAAAGTTCAGTTCGGTGATTAAATAGACTACAAGGTTGTAAATAAAGAGAGTAATATTATTCACTCTTCTGCTAACCATATTGTGCTGTATTACTGGAAGCTGTGGGGCCAATGTATGATGGTGATGCATGAATGAGTGGGCAGGAGTGTATGAGAAGTGGTGAATGGATATATTAGCCTTGTGATTTTATTTTAGGGTACAAGGCATCAATTGTATTAATTTTGTTTACTTTCATTCTGCATGTAGGATGCCAGTTATGTAATAAATCAAGTGTACAAGCTACCAGTTGCTATTAAACCCTTGCAGGAATTCAGTTGACTAGCATAAATTTTCTCTGTTAGCGAGGTGAGGCGAGTCCTGGGTTACTGTGCTTTTAATAGTTGGGCCATTTCACCTCATTACATATAAAGTACTTCATCCTGCCTGGACATTCAAACTATATTGCTCAAATTAAGGATGCAGAGGAAGGGTCACCCAAGGTCACTATGGTGGGTGTAGAGGAACATCACCCAGGGTCACTATGGTGGGTGTAGAGGAACATCACCCAGGGTCACTATGATGGGTGTAGAGGAACATCACCCAAGGTCACTATGGTGGGTGTAGAGGAACATCACCCGGGGTCACTATGGTGGGTGTAGAGGAACATCACCCAAGGTCACTATGATGGGTGTAGAGGAACATCACCCGGGGTCACTATGGTGGGTGTAGAGGAACATCACCCAAGGTCACTATGGTGGGTGTAGAGGAACATCACCGGGGTCACTATGGTGGGTGTAGAGGAACATCACCCAGGGTCACTATGGTGGGTGTAGAGGAACATCACCCAGGGTCACTATGGTGGGTGTAGGAACATCACCCAGGGTCACTATGGTGGGTGTAGAGGAACATCACCCAGGGTCACTATGGTGGGTGTAGAGGAACATCACCCAGGGTCACTATGGTGGGTGTAGAGGAACATCACCCAGGGTCACTATGGTGGGTGTAGAGGAACATCACCCAGGGTCACTATGGTGGGTGTAGAGGAACATCACCCGGGCTTTAAGGGTTAAGACTGACAAAAAATTCTTAAGGAGTTTTTATTCATGACTAAGAGTCAGAAGTTATGATGATAATTTTTAGTTATTTTTATTTTTCCACCTATCAGGCACTGCTCCTGCTGTGCAGCTGCCCCCCCCCCCTTGGCCAATGTTTGGCCCATTCCCAAGTCCCTCTCCCTGACCCATCCTCACCACTGGGATATCAACATAATCAAAAGTGACAATTTCGTTTTGGAAAGAAGTGGAATCAGTGTTGGAACAGTGATGATCAGTGTTTAAGAAAGTGAATTTCGCACTAGAGAAGTACCAGCAAGAGCCGTGACTCACCAGTGAGATAAGCACCCCTGAAAACCTACCACCATCTTCTGACCAGGCGGTGTTAATCAGTCCACCTTGGGAACAACAGTGGGCCGGCTTCACACCTGACTACGAGATAACACAACACCACCTAGCAGAGAGGGAGGTACTGTGACACCATCAAACAGCACATGGTGTCCCCATGACCATGTGGGGTCCTTCATATCAACACCCGAAGACGAGTCACTATACCACGTTGAACACCACATTACCTGATGTCTCCATGACCACGTGAGGTCCTTCATGTCAACCCCCGAGGACGAGTTACTGCACCACGTGAACACCACACCACCCGATGTCTCCATGACCACGTGAAGTCCTTCATATCAACACCTAAGGACGAGTTACTGCACCACGTGAACACCACACCAACCGATGTCTCCATGACCACATGAAGTCCTTCATATCAACACCTACGGACGAGTTACTGCACCACATGAACACCACACCACCTGCAGTCTCCATGACCACGTGAGGCCCTTCATGTCAACATCTGCGGACCAGTTACTGCACCACGTGGCCTACATGACCTCACACAGTATGGCAAGAGACCAGCTCAGTGCTATCAACTGCAAACTACAATAATTTGTATGTTCAATCCATGTTCCTTCTCCTTTTAGTAATGAAAGCTTTTGTTAAACGACCCACCTACCCCATGTCTTTGTATGTAATAAGTCATTTTTTCTTATGTATATTTTCAGTCTTCAGGCTGCAGAACTTTTTATTATTATTATGTAACAACAAAAAAATAATAAAAAAATACATATATACAGTACATGTATCTACCTAAAACTAAGTGAATACTGGGGTGTGGTTGTACACTAACTTATAATGTATCAATTTTGCTCTTTTTTGCTTTTAGTATTGTTATTTATATGCTTTTGCTATTGCTGTTTATATGCCTTCCCTTCTAAGTTTTAATGTTACAGTGTACAACTAAGGCTTCACCACAGCCAGTTATAGAGAGTTTGCTGTAAATTTTAAACCTTATGCTCCAGCTTCCATAAAATCCCTTATCTGGTATCCCCCAGCCCCAAGTATGCTGGATAAATGGTCCCATACATGTAATGTATAATTTTTCACATAAGGACTGTTAGGTCACTGAGATTTTGGGTAATGAGTAACTGAACTCCTTATTTTCTTTTGCAAAACAACTTTTCAACTTCCCAGAGCTAATGGATACTAGCCTCCAGTTGCCAGATTGAGTAGCAGCCTATTTGGAGGGTTAAACTTATACATGAGCATTATATACTGTATGTACGAAAAGATGATTAGGGAATATTGAGCAACTTTGTAACAGTTCATAGCCACTTCATAAAAAATGGTGTTGGTACAGACAGTAACTTCTCTGTATGATAGACTCAGCCAATCAACACTTGGGTGAAGGTCACTCTTTAGCTGTCTGTATAAGCCCTTACAAATTCTCATACCCAGTACTAACCATTGACTCATTGTAGAGAACTGTTAGCAGGTATTGGCAATAATCATAGTTCTGCTGAGAAAGTGGACAACGATCAGCAACAATGGTGAGGCAATCAGTGGCAGCATCATAACGATCCTTCACCAACCGAAGTAACTTGTCACGGCCGTGGTCATCAAGGTCAAGACTCTTCAGTGACACCTGTGGGATATCAATAAGTTTGCACTGTTAACAACTATTGCTTCTAAAATAGTTTCAATGGCAGCAAATCACAAGACCTCTCTCCAACAACAGTATACAGTACTGTACAGTAGTACTAAGAAAAATCACTGATGCCTGGAATATGGAACTCATCTCTCGCTGCACCTGTCAGCTGTGGTCTACCTGCACACCGTCACCCGGTGCATTACAGTCACAAGGTGATTGCACATGCTCGTGATCATGTAGCTCAACAAATATTGGTTAGTATTGGTGTAATACTGTACTTATCATTGGTGGTTTTATGTTTTTTTTTTACCTTATAGTGAGATGACATCACTAAAAAATTTTAGCAAATTATAACTCTCTTTGAGTCAGAACAACTGTTTCCTGGACTGCAGTAGTTGACAACTTAATCTCATTATTTTTATGTGGTTCACTCTTGGCATCACCCAGAGATAATTTTTGTACATAAAATATGTGCTACTGTATTTGTTCATTCTTGGCATATGCAAAATACAGAATAACAAAGGATTGGAACCTAATCCTATTTTAATATAACTCTGATAAGGAAGTTGCCAAAGCTATAACTGTATTCAATTTAGCAGAATCCTCCCTTTTGTAGAATTGGCTTGTATGCTTTATTACATTATATGGAATGATTACTATACAATATTTATTGTTTTATCATTCTTATTATGATACAAGAAAATTTATATTTGATGTTAATAGATGATGATACTACAGATTCTCATTACTGTACTATCAAGTGCCCACTGTTAACATGCCCAGTGAAGGCAGATTAAACCGAATCTCCCAAATCCGTGAATACCAGTGGACTGCAGTGGATGGCTGGGCCAAAAACAAGTGCTATCGCCGGACCCAGTGTTATCAATCAGAAGTGTAACCTTTACAATACAGGATCAATATACAGCATGCCCTTACAATTCGTGGATTTTCAATTCGCAGCCCTCGATTATTCGCGGATGACACCCTGGATGTACCCAAGAATGTCTGCGAGTAATTTTAAAGTTGCCGCATTTTCGCGGCCGGGACAAGGAGCGCACGAGTTTTGTGGCATCCTGCAAGGTGTCTCTCTTGTCCCAGGAAGCTGGCCCACACGTACTTGCTCCGCCTCAGTCCGGGATAAACACTGGTCTATCTAGCGTGTGTGCTACTCTGCTATCTTAACAACTGTGCTCCTCGTGCTTGTGATGGCTCCCAAATGCCCTCAACCACCTTCATCCAGCTGCGTGAAGGCACCCTAACAAGTGAAGAGAGAAAAGAAAGTGGAGAAGATACAACTGCTGGACAAACCTAGGAGTGGCCAAAGCTTTGCCGTGTATGGTCGAGAGTGTGGCATCAATGAATCAACTGTATGCTACATCAAGAAGAAAGAGAGGGATATTCGTAATGCCATTGCCCGAAGTGACCCCTCTTCTGCCAAGGTAGCTGCTAATGTGAGGGATATATCTATGGTGAAGATGGAGAAAGCCCTTAACATCTGGATTGAGGACTTTAACCACTGCCACATCCTTCTCAGCCAGAAGTTTATCCGCGACAAACCCAAGGTCCTGTATGACTGATTCCATGCTGAAGAAGGTACTAAAGGGGAAGTGAGTGGTGGTGGTGCTAGTGCTGGTGGTTCTGATGACACCTCAAAGAAAGGTTTTAATGCCAGTAAAAGGTGGTTTGAGAACTTCAAGAAGTGCTACAACCTGCACAACTTGAGGATCAGTGGTGAGTCAGCATCGGTGGACAATGTAGCAGCAAGGGAGTATCCTGCGATCTTTGCTGAGATTGTCCGGTAGAAGGGTTACATGCCGGAGCAGGTTTTCAATGCTGACGAAACTGGCTTGTGGTGATAGAAGATGCCAGCCAGGGCGGTCATTTCCAAGGAAGAAAAGAGTACACCAGGCTCCAAGTGGCCAAAGATTGTCTCTCTCTCCTGCTATGTGGCAACACTGCAGGACATATGATCAAACCCATGCTGCTGTACTGTGCCAAGCATCCGCGTGCACTCAAGAACAAAGACTTGCACCTTCTCCCAGTCTTCTACCGCCACAACAAGAAAGCCTGGATGAAGGCAGTGTTGTTCACCGACTGGCTTCACAATTATTTTGTGAGTGAGGTACCTGCAGGAGGGAGGCCTGGAGTTTAAGGTCCTTCTTATGATCAACAACTGCCCTGGCCACCCCGAGGCCCTCAAGGTTGCAAATAAAGAAGTTGAGGTGACCTTACTGCCCAAAAACACAACATCATTGCTCCAACCACTCAACCAGGGAGTCATTGCTGCCTTCAAGACTAAGTACATGACCCACACCGTCAGTAGGATACGGCAAACCTTGGATGACACACATAGGATGGTGCTGAGTCGGTGTGGGAAATGTGGATGAGGTTCTCCATCACAGGCTGCATCTCCTTCATCAAGCAGTGCCATGATGACCTGACAGCCCTCTGTGTTAACTCCTGCTGGAGGGCCTCGTGGTCAGAGGTGGTGAACGACTTTCCTGGCTTCCCCACAGTCAATAAGGATGTGCAGCACATTGTTCAGCTTGCCTGTCAAGTGGGAGGTGAGGGGTTCTAAAACATTCAGGAGGAAGAGGTGCAATAGGAGCTCCTGGGTCATGCTGGGAAAGAGCTGACTGAGGAAGAGCTGGCCGAACTTGTCAAGAAGTAGTGTCGTGAGGATGAGGAGGAAGAAGAAGGTGAAGTGGAGGAGGTGCCCACTGCCCACCTTAACCGTCATGATCCTCAATAGGGCTTGCTGTCTTGTAGGACAGCCGCGGACAATTTTTTCGACATCAATTTCTCTATCAAGAGATCAGTCAACTTCCAGAAAGGGATGGAGAAACTCCTGGCTGCTTATAAGGAAATACTAAAGGAGCTCAAGCACCAGGTTGCCCAGCCTCCAATCTCCATGCTCTTCTTACCTTCGTCCACTCCAAGCCCTACACCTTCTACACCTGCAAGAAAGCCTCAGCCTCCTGTTTGTGAACCTCCTCCTCCTGACTCTGATTCCGATGTGGACGACCCTCCTCCTTCCGCTCCCAGCTCTGATCTCCCTCCACTCTCCTCTGCCTCCTCTTCCGAAGCAGATGAGAACTTGTAACTCCCTTGCCTTCATCTTCATCAACATTGTCACCATCATTCATCATATTCATCATGATATTCATCAGTGGCAAGGGAGAGAGGAACATGGGCTCTCCACAAACAGCCAGCATGGAATGGTGCGTGTTAATCTATTTTTCATAACAGAGTTGTCAATTTTTTTGTGGGAATATTAATTCATTCACTCTAGTAATGATACAATGTTTCTTATTATGTTATCATTGGAAAATGAATGGTTTATATAATTTGTTTATCACTGAGCCCATACCATTTCCATTGTATGTAGACTACAAAATATGTTTTTCTCCTATACATACGCCTGGCTACGCCAGGCAACAGGAGCAGTAAAGGAAGTGAGTTTATGGGATTAACCCACCAGGGCACAGGTCAATGACCCACATCAGGGCCTGGGGTGAAAATATAATAATAATACGTAATAATAAAAATCATAATAATAATTAATAAAAAAAATTAAATACAAATATAATATATAAAATAATAATAATAATGATGACGATGATGATGATGATGATAAAAGCCAATAAATAAATGCAAAACTTAAAATAAAAGATCAACAGTGAGAAACGATATATGTTCAGTGACTGTTTTTGTTATTTAGCACGTTGTCTGCTGTTGACTCTCCTCGCTCCCTGCCATATTTCATTGGATTTACTGTTATTAATAGTGTTTACTGATAGAATAGTGCTTAACAGTGATTAATCATGGCACTGTAGCTAAGTTAGCTCATCGTCGTAATCACCAGGCAACTGGGCCAAGCTGCGAGGTGTTATGGTTTTTCAACTCGTATTTTCTGGTAGATATACGTAACTTTCTTCATTTATTTTTACTCAGTTACAAGCACAGACCATCCTACATACATATTGTGAACAAAGTATACAATATTATACTGTAATTACCAACAGCTTTCACGTTGGGTTGGCAAGATGGCTACAAAGAAATTCTGTAAGTTTGATCTAGTTATCAACCCAGCACGGAGTTGACTTGAGGGTAGACTCAAATTTTTTCTACATTTTGTTGTCTTGTTTCTTAATATTTATGAGAGGATATTCCCATTATTATTTATAAGTACAGTATGTGTTTTGTGTGCGTGTGTGTGTGTGTGTCTAAACACACACACATATACGATATGTGTATATACAATGCAGGTAAAAGAAATAATTGTCCTAAGGGCAAACACAAAGTGAATATATATTTCTTTGCACACGAGTAAAAATGCCCCCCCTCCCTCCCGCTAGCAAATTATATTCACGGATTTGGCTATTTGCAGCCATTTTAAGACCCAAACCCCCACGAATTTTTAGGGCATGGTGTACAGTATATATGTAAACAAAGGGTCAATGGTATTAGTAATTTAAAAGTTCAGATTCCCTTGTAATTACCCAAGTACTGTTACTTTATTAAGCCCTGTTTTACCTTTAATGTCACTATTCGGGCTCTTGCGTCCCTGAGGGTTGGTGAGGAGTGGAGGTATGAACTTTTAGACATTGTGACAGGAAAATGCTTCTCCTGCTTAGCTGTTGATTCAAGTCCTGATGGCCAAGGATTGCAAAATTCTGCAAAATTAAAAAGATACAATACAGTATGTAATTTACTGTAATAAATAAGAGTACTGCAGTACATACAGATGTACAGTTATCCCTCACCAACTATGGGTTTACCAACCATGGTTTTGAAAATGTGTCTGGAATACTGTACAGCAGTTGCAGTAATACTGAAAGCATGAGATGATGTAGGCATGTGGATGGTGACCATACTGACTAATACAATCATGATGGAAGGTTTTGTTCCAGACAACTGGCAGAAGAGTGTGATTGTGAATACTTACTAGGGCAAAAGTGATGCAATTGAATGTGGGAACTACAGGGGCCTGAAGGTGCTAGATCGAGTTATGAAAGTTGTGCAAAGTGTGATTGAGAAATTGATAAGGGAATGAGTAGATATAAACAAAATGTAGTTTGGGTTCATGCCAGGTAGTGGGACAACAAAGACTAATATTTATGGCCAGGTAACTATAAGAGAAATATCAAGGGAAGGAGACAAAGCTGTACTTATTATTTGTAGAATTATAAAAAGCATTTACAAGGTACCACATCAAGCAATAAATTGGGTAATGAAAAAGTTAGGGGTCGGGAAGTGCCATGATCAAGTGGTTATGGTTATGGCATTATATGAGGGTTCAAAACAGCTGTGAGAGTAAATGGTGAGGAAAGTGAGGAATCTGAGATGCAAGTCGGGGTTTCTGTTTGTCATGGTGCTGGAGGCAATACAGTTACAGGACTCCAGGATTGGTCTACCCAGGAAACTTTTGTATACTGATGACTTAGTGCTGATAGCAAATACCAGAATATTGAAAAAGCAGCAGATAATTTTAAAAACTGGAAGGAAAGAATAGTCAATGAGTTTGAGAGTGTATGCGGTGTAAACAAAAGTAGTGATTAGTGGTGTGGGTGAGGGACCCGTGGTGGAAAGTAGAAAATGGCCATGTGCTGTCTGTAAGAAAGATGTCGACAGTAACTCAATTATGTGCAGTGAATGTAGAAGGTGGGTACACAAGAGGTGTAGAGGAGTGGATTGCAGACTGCAGGATCTGTTGACTTTAAGTGTTTTGTGTATGCAAGTGGCTTTAGCACGGATGGAGAAATCCAAAAATGGGGATGTGTGACATGAGCAGTGCCAGTGGAGGTGCTGAAGCCACTCGGTGCTAGAGCCAGAGGTGGCTGGAGGAAGTTGAGGGAGTTACTCCCTTAATTGACAAGAGGATCTTTCCTAAGCATTAAAGGTAAGATGTACAGTCACAATCCAAAGTTTCTACACCCCCCCTGGCCAGGGTTGAGGTAAGGCTGGGTGATCGGATGCAGACTAGTTCAGCAATGTGGTAACGAGGCACTATGATGGTGAAGTTCACATGCCACCACAGGAAGGAACTTATTATGAACTTTGACATGGCATGAACTTGCATAACAAATGTATTCGTAACATTGTTGCCACACATAACAATAGCATGTTAAGATTGGAGCATGAAAAACTTTGCTCAGTCCCAAAACACTGGCTTGGAACCACTAGATGCAAGTCCTCGTATTACACCTGAATCATCAGGGCAGCATATATAAAGGGTGGCCGGTGACCGAATTTCGTCAAGAGGGAGTGAGCAGTCAGTCGACAAGGTGAGGTCTATACATGTAGAGATATTACCATAACCCTGGGAATATTATGGTTTCACACATACTAGGAATTCATATAGTCATGTTTACAATATTTAATGGTGTATCAGTAACTACACTGGAGTATTTTGGCTTGGAATGTTGCAATTCACATTAATCATGGTATCATCCAAACAATTTTTGTCTGGTCCGGAGCAGCAACTTTGCCGAAGACCTCGACCCTCAGCGTAGATGCCTGGCCGTGTGTCATCATTAGTAACTACTTCTTGGTCACTTGCCTTGTTTCCTGTCTACTGCTGCTTTTAGTTTTTAATTTTCACTTCATAATGTCTCGGATTATGAGAGTTATGGCACAGAGGTCACCAATATCACAACTACATACGCATATGATTATTTTTTTATTTTTCACCTGAATGGTACTACTATGATTATTGACTGTTAACATGCATCTTTGTGATGGGACTTATTCTTTGTCTGTAGTAGTGTTACAATACTTTTAGTCCATCAACACTTGATGTTTATCAATATTCATATTTCATAACTGGGTCGAGAACAGCCCAAGTTTCTCATGCCTCACTCCTAACTTGCTATTGTTGTGTGTGCCAACAATGTTATGAATGAAATTTTCTTATGCATGTGCAATTTGTGCATGTCAAAATTTTTAAAAATTTCCTTCCATGCTCGTGTGCTGTGAGTCTCGGAGTGTTGTGGTGGTGGAATGTTTGCATCCGATCACCCAGCTTTACCTCAACCTTGACCTTGGCAAACACCCAGCCAGGGGTGTCGGAACTTTGGATTGTGACTGTACTGTATATAACTGGTGTAACAAGTTTGATGTTGTATGGCAGTGAAACATGGGCAGTTAAAAAGGATAACGCGCTGGCTTAAGCGAGCTGAAATGAGAATGGTGAAAAACAGGAAATCCTATTCAGAAATAAGAGAGAGGCTGTGTTTTTTCACACAAAGTCCACCACTATATCTTTCAAAAAATTAAAAAATTATGGTAAAGAACAGATACTGGGACACTGAAAACAATGAACACTATAAAGGTACAGTAGAGAGCAAGTGTGTCTGTACATCCTAGGTTGCCATCTTGATTGCATGCAGGTAAAAATTTGTATTCTTTAAAGAAAAAAGGGCAACAAAATATGTTTCTCAAAAAAGAAAAGGAGATATGCAAATATGATTTTCGTTATAAAAAAAATTCATTTAACAAGCATATATATACTGTATTGTGGGATAAGTACATGTATAATATATATAAAAGAATAGCATGATTACTAACCTAGCCTAACCTAACTTAGGCATATATTGGTTATGTTATGATAATAATGATCGAGCAATTTTACCTTCTACTCGTATGAAATAATTTGTTAACTTTAATTTGTTTTTTAAGATCCTCAGTTGCATTTTAAGGCTTAAATGGACAATTATCTATATTTATTGTGAGAAACACACACACACATACTCGTATGTGTGTGTGTGTGTAATAGTAATAATAATAATAATAATAATAATAATTAACAGTTTATTGAAAAAATTTCTGCAGCCCGAAGGCTGTGTGTGTGTGACAAAAGACAAATGAAAATTCATCCTCCACAAACACATGAAAAACTCACACCCAAAAAATGATCTCATCACATGTAGCCAACTCTGGGAAAGGATTAAGCTATCCATCTCTCAACATGAAGCTGAAGAGAGAACTATTCCTCTAACATTATTAACTGGCAGACACTGGGGGTGACTGACAACCCTATCTGACAAGGAGTGAGTCACTCCCTCCCAAAATCAGTTGACTTACCACTGACCCTGCCCATAAAGAACCCAAGTAACAAATATGCACTACAAAATTCATTTCCACACACAGAAAATCTATATCATAATAGTTAAGTATCCCCAATTCCATATTTACCTTTTATTAATCTTTTTAATAATACAGTATACAACTACACAAAATAACACAATCATCTGCACACGGGCAACAATTCACAATTGATACATACTCTTTAACACCTCACACTGTCGTTTAATGACTGGAGGTGTCAGATGAAGGAAATTGGGAATTTTCATAAGTTCCGCATTTCCCCACTTGTCAGGTATGGGCTGCCCTTCTGCTGGGTACCCCTGGCGTACTGGGAGAGGCACTGTTGCTGGATGAAAAGTTCTCGCAGCGGGCCACACACTTCCCCAGTCTTGATCAATTTTCTGGCGTTTATATCTGTAAATTGGTTATGAATTCAGTAATGTATGGTCAGATGGTTAAATCGTCACGAAGTGAAATGTATAATATTTTCCATTTTGAATTTTGTATAACTTTTGTCATTAAAGAAACTTAAACAATAGCTGATTGTGATTCAGAGAATCAAGGTTTGGCTGACAGGAGCAGTTGGTTTACTTCTTTGCCATATGCATACGGTAACATTAATGGTAGTGCTCCATAAAGTCTAAATTGTCATGTTGAGATAGTTCATCATCATCACAGATATAGAACAAGTGTTGTTCCAAAAGTAAATGGTTTTGATAAGAGTAATTTCTTGTACAATATACTGTACATGTACTGGTAATTTTCTATGGAATGCTCTACCTACCACTTTCAATCAAACAATTTCAAACTAAAATTGTTTTTGAAAAACAACTCTAATAATTTTCATGGAGTACAATAAGTGCTCAAAATCAAAATCTGTAACTAACCAACTTTTAACTGCTAGTCTTATTTTATCTACTTTCACCTGCAGTCATTCTGAATGATCAAGAGGACCACATCTATATATGTCATAATAATAATAATAATAATAATACAGTAATACCCCGATTTACTCGGTCAATTGAACCCGCGGAGTAGCGCATAAAACGAGAAACGTGTAAATGGAATAACAGAACATTAGGGATTAATTGAAATAGAGACTGGGCCGACCCCCAAACTCCACTTTTTCAGACACAATACCTACGTTGCAGTAAAAATAGTATCTTAACTTTATGATGGTATGCACACACACATAATATAGAAGAGAAATATCAATAAGAGAATAATATACTGCACCAGGTAAAAGAAAAATCAAGGTTTAACACTTACGTAAGGTTGGGTTAGGTTAGAAAAAATCAAGGTTTGAATCCAAAAATGGCGGCGCGGCAGGACCGCCAGCCGCTCTCTGCGTATATCAGTAGATGCACCGCGTAAATTGGGCATTCCGGTTCTGGCAGGGTACCGCGTAAATGACAAAACGCGTAAACGAAACCCGCGTAAACCGAGGTATTACTATAATAATAATAATAATAATAATAATAATAATATTAAAAATAATAATAATAATAATAATATTAAAAATAATAATAATAATAACAATAATAACAATAATAATAATAATTAACGGTTTATTGAAAGAGCATGGCAGCCGGAAGGCTGAAAATATACAGTTACATAATTGGGGAAGGGGTCTCTTGATTTACAAATAATATACAAGTGACATCAGTAATATAAATATGATATATAATAACTAGGTGGGGAGAAGCTCAAACTACAGGGCATTTTAACATGGTGACAGTGCAAAAAGTAAGATTGACTGGGAGTGAATACACTAGTTGATAACAAGTTATTGATAATTTTTACAATGGTTGGGACAGGGCTGTTCTTTTAGAGGTGCGTGGGTAAATGCATGTGTATGTGTCCCAAAGGTGGGAATTTGCAGTTAGCTCAGTAAGGGCCACTCCCAAAGTTGGAGGGGGGGGGCAACCCCCCACCTAAAAGTGATAGGGTAATTAATACAGTACAGTGTACATGGTAGTGTAGAGGGGGGGGAATCGGCCCACAAGAGCTGACCCCCCTAAAAGTTATTGTGCAGTTGATGTAGTGAAGGTGATAGTGTTGTGGGATAGTGGGGGTTATAGCTACCCTCAAAAACAAACCAAAGCAATGCTGGGTTTCCCAGAAAAGAAGTGTTACTAATACTTTATGTACTGCATATATTATCCTTGGTGACCGTTTATACTGTACATGTGGGCATGTATGAATTTTTACCCTATACAGTACTGTATGGCTAATTAAATCAAATCATTTCAGTTGGTTAGGTTTTAGATCTGTTTTGTTTTGTTAGGTCACAGTAATCACAGACAAAATGTCTACAGGCCACTACATCTAAAAGCACAGAGTATACCAAAGATTTGTAACAAGTTTTAGGGAGAAAATCTGTTGGTTTGGAAAATTCACTAGTCTGGAATATCTCTGGTATGAATCTTGTCTAACTATCAGGAGGCAAGTGCACAGACACTGAGCCTTTGTTCCTAAAATACTTGGGTATCTCAGGTCAGGCTGTCATCAAAAACAGATGTAAAACCTATGTAATATATCATATTTTACACACCTGGGAGGAACAATATTCGGAGTTCTCATTATCCTGGCAGCTCGTCGTTCTTGTTTCTTGATTCCCAATTCCAAAGTGCGAAATTCTTCATCGTCTGAGGCAAAAGAAAGTACAGGTAGAACCAGTAAATACAGTATACTGGACATCATAAAAAAATGTACAAGTACTTTGAGCACAGGATAGAGTACTCAACATGAGAGCCAAAACTGAAAATCCACCAAAATTAATAAATTATATTTGGAAAGCTAAAGCATTGAATTTTACAAACCAATATAGAATTCCGTGGTTGTCCTTTTTTCAATTCTAATCCATTGCAACTTTCCTACTTTTTTCCTTAGAGTATACAGTATATCATAACCATATACAGTACTGGAGAAAACATAGGCTATTACAGGGTATGCCACAAATCTAAATTGTATGCTGGGGTTGGCGTACGAACCTAAATTGTGTGCCAGATGAGTACCATAGATTTGCGCCAGAAATGAAGGTCAAATTCAGAACACACCAAAAACAATTGGAAAAACATAGTTTCAACTTCGATTTCGTACAATGGCAACAAGGGAAATTTTACCGTATTTTCAAGATGTCTCCCTTATGCAATGGCTGTGATTTCAATTACTTTCAAGCCACAGGTTAGGTTATATCATATTTTGAATGCTTCTGGCCTTCATTTCTATCACAAATTACAACTTTTTGTGATTTTCCCCCACCCAAAACCCCTGGTTCCCAATGGGGGTCCCTGTTGTCATTGGATAAGGGAGGGGGTTGCTCAAAAAGTATTGATTTGCGGTAAAAATGAAAGTCAGAATTTTTCAAAACATATAAAAAACACCGGAAAAACATAAGGATCACCCCACCCCACCCCGCCCCACCTGAAGAATCATCACCCCGCCCCATAATATAGATAATATTGCAAGATACTTAACTCGATATTCAAAAATACACAATGCATATTACAATGAGTAGGTTAGGTTAGGCCTGAAGATTAACCACCATGGAGGGTTCTGACCCCACCTGAAGAATAGTCACCTGAGGTTTTGCCACCTGAAGAATTGTCACCCTGTCAAACTCTGGGGTGATGCTTCTTCAGGTGATCCAAACATAATTTCAACTTCCAAATAGGTGGATAATTGCAACGATAATTTTGCACACACAAAAAAAGGTAATTATTTGTTTTAGCACACCCTCGATTTTTTCATGAGATGTAAGTCATCATTGATAAAAAACGGCTATTTTCCATCAAAAAAAAAGGTGAGATCTGAACAAAATACATCCAAATACATCAGAAACCATACATCTAGACCCCTAATTTTCACTAAATTAACCTACCTTAACCGAACCTCGCCAACTCCCGCAGGGAGCCCTAACCCCAGCTCGCGGTGGGACAAGAAACGGAGGGTGGAGATTTTTTATTTAATTTCTTAGACATTCCTCACTTGCACGATTTTTTCTGAAAGAAACTCGTTTCCAAGAGGCTTCAAGGGTTGATGAATGTATATATGATGTAGAAATTTCCTAAAAGTAAGTGTTTCAATGCGATTTGAAGATGTACTAAACCAAATAATAACAAAAAACACCATACAAACCTTAAACTGACCTAACCTTTCTACACTTGCTCCTTCTCACAGGTCACTCTTGTCAAATATTACCGATGCTGATTATCGCAGGTTCAAGTTCCAGAGTCATATCTTACAATCCTACAATCAAGACTTAACGACAGCTGCTGTAAATTACTACCCAAATATTTATAACATTTCAGAAAAAAATACGATAATATAAATGATCACTGAGGTGCCTCGAGGGCCAAGTGTTACAACAAAACCCATAATTACCGGTTATATTTACCTGCAACCTTTATTTCACCAAAAGCAGATAACGAGGTGTGTAATTTACAAGAACCTGGAATACACAGTAACTGTCGAACTCTAAAGTCAGTCAAAAGTCTTGGTTTGAGGGCCATCATCTACGGTACTCAGCCACAACAACACTGACCGCTGATGCTGAAACACTGACGGAGTAACAGTAAACACTTACAACGAGCAACAGTCACAAACACTACACTGAACATATAACTGGCAGCAATACAGGTGAACATATAACTGGCAGCAATACAGGTGAACATATAACTGGCAGCAATACAGGTGAACATATAACTGGCAGCAATACAGGTGAACATATAACTGGCAGCAATACAGGTGAACATATAACTGGCAGCAATACAGGTGAACATGAGAGCGGTGCAAGGGTGAACACATTTGAATTGAATTGAATTGATGTGGCGGTCGACAAAGTTAAGAAGAAAACCAAGAAATTCAAGACGTGGGTTGGGTCAAATGATGAGCAGGACAGGAGGATGTATGCAAGAGCCAAAAACCAAGTAAAGATAGAATGTAGAAGGGCTGAAAAGAAGTTCCAGAGGCTGGTTGCAAGCGAGGTTAAGTCAAACCCAAAGGCGTTTTACCGCTATGCAAAGTCAAAATTAAAAACGCGAGTAGGAGTATCAGACTTGAGGCTTGAAGATGGTAGTTAAGCAAATTCCGGGTGACTAATTCAGACGGGAAAGTACCTCACTCTTGAAGTTCGTTACAAGGGATTGGCCCAAGGATAAGATACTGTTTTAGTCCTTGGATAGACCGTCTAGATATCTGAACGTTGGGATATATGGTACGCCTCCTTAGTCCCTGTTGATAAGACAGGTGATGCACCTCTTCCACTTCATGACATTGAATCTTAGCAACTATTTTTTCGACCACTCTTGAAGCTAACAGAGATCTTTCTGTAGCTCTTCACAGTCTGTTTGGTTCTTATTTCACTGAATAACTTGTCATCGTCCGCAAACAGTTGTATGGAGGAGTGCATAGCTTCTGGTCATGTCATTTATGAAGCAAACAAACAACAGCGGGTCTAGTACACTGCCCTGTGGTACCCCGTTTGTCACGGGTACACAAGACGATTTCGTACCATTAATCACCACACACTGCTTGTAGTCACAAAGAAAGTCTCCAATCCACTCTAGGCCACTTCCCCGAATCCCGTACCCTTCCAGTTTAATGCTCAACCTTTCATTGGGTATGCTCTCGAAATTCTTGGCAAAATCTAAGTAAATATTGTCGATATCACTACCCTGTTCCAGAATTTGAGTCCAAACATACAGCACCTTCAGTGATTGTGTTAAGCAGGAGCGCCCCGGCATAAAACCGTGATGGCAATCCTTTACAAAGTTGTTTCGTAGTAGATGGTCCACCATGGCATCTCTTATAATGCTCTCTAGTACTTTGCACACTTTACTGGTCAGGCTCACTGGTCTATAATTATTCGTGCAGTGACTATCGCCCTTCTTGAATATAGGACTCACATAAGCCATTTTCCAGTCACCGGAGGCCTTTTGCTCATCCAGGCATTTACAGAACAGGGTCTTCAGGGGCTCAGTAAGCTCGTTACACAGCTCTCTTGGCACTCTGGGATGCACCATGTCCATGTCAGGGCCCGGACTCTTTTGAACCTTTAGCTTTGACACTTTATTTCTTTTACCCTCTTCTGAGAACACAATGTGGGTCAGGACTGTGTCAAACCGTCTGTCCTCAAACACAGGAAGAGTGTTCGTATCATCTCTTGTGAACACCGAAGAACAGAATCTGTTCAACGCCTCCACCTTGTCCTGGTCAGAATCAGCTTAACTACCATCTTCAAGTCTCAGGTTCTATACACCTACTCGCGTTTTTAATTTCGACTGCGCGGTGGTAAAACGCCTTTGGATTTGACTTGACCTTGCTCGCAATCAGCCTCTGGAACTCATTTTCAGCTCTTCTACACTCTTGGTTCCTGGATATTCATCACTTGCCCTAATCCACGTCTCGAACTTCTGAGTACAGTATTCTTAATTTTGTCGATCGCCGCATGCTTCATGTATAGCAGTTTCCTTGCATTTCTGGAGGCACGGGGTTTGTTGGTCTTGGGTATATATACTTATCGATCAAATGGTTCACTTTCGGCCGAAATAGCCAAAAGGCGAAGTGGCCTTTCCCAAACAAGGCAAGGTCAATTTGCTTTCAAACAGTTGCCTATTTGTAATTCAGTTTGTTTTATAAATCATCTTTTAACTCTTGACTTATTCTCAGCTAAATCATGTTATACTCATTTCTTCATTTTCTCATTATTACTGCTAATAGTATTACTTCTGCAAATTTGATCACTGTTTCAAGAAACATTTAATTCTGTGCCTCATCTGTGATGTAATTTTTCACTTGTTAAAAATTTTGATGAACTCTTTTATCTTTTTAATGTTTGTTTGAACGACTAATGTTTCCAACAACACTGATAATTTAATTGATCAACTGAATACTGATATCAAATGGTTGTATATTTTGGGGGGGGAATAACCAAGAATTATGACACTGAAAACGATGAATTTTAGAAATTGCATTTCAATAACTAACAAAGATAGTACATTGATTTGATGATGCCTACTGTTTATTATGGTAAATTCAAATAACTTAATCGCTTTACTATTTAGATACTAAGAGACAGTACTCTGTAAAGTTAACGTCAATAATCAAACATTTTTTGCCTTCACCAAAATGGTGGACCGATTGGGATGGGAGCTACTACGCAAGCTCGCCCAGTATCCACTGCCGAATTTGTGATTTTAACATTTATCTACTACATTGTACTTTCAATACAAAGGTGATGAATTTCACCAATTAATCTACTGAAATTCATGTTATTACCAATAACTATTGAATTTTATAGTATATTTGTCCATAATTTTTGAAAAATGTTAAATATACCTGCAATTCTTCTTACTATTTTCCTTATTATAGCGATTGAACATACCATTTTACGCCAGGTACTGATATTTTATCATTTAAAGTCCCTGTAAAGTATTTTCTTGTGTGTTGGGGTTATTTAGGTGGTTGTTGGAGCAGGTTAGTCATCCCGCACCTCAGAGGGACACAACAGCGTCGGGCAGCAATCGGCTTTGTTGTTCAAAATGGCGTATACAGACGACTCGCTATAAAGAGTGTAGGAAATATATTTTCAATCAATTTTCAAGCTTTAAGCCCGTGAGGTATGTCTTTAGATATGTTAGTAGCTTTTAATGAAAAGTGCGAGTATGTTAAAATATATTTTACAGAAGAGCAATGTTTTAAAGTTTCCAAAAAGTGTATCGGCGTCTGTGCAATTGGTCTTGTGGTGAGGATTGCCGTCAGCCATCATCTCCCCAGCCCAAGCACCAACCCCGTGCGCCCATCTGCTTTGTGTCATCGTACCTTCCACGTAGTGCTGTCAACTCGCCTTCATTTAGAAAGGATTTACATATATATTTTTTTTCAGTTTGGAGTCTGGACAGAAAAGTGTGCCTAGCAACTGGTGAGAGAAGATGGGGAGACGCTGGGGTGGGTGGCTGGCTGGCTGGGTCGCTCCACCATCACTGACATCGGGGAGGCAAACGCTCACTATACCACCACACTTAAAACACCTATCTAACTACCTAGGGATGTTAGTATGTCAGAACATGAGTATGTTTTCTGAATAGCTTTGACTTGTGCTAATTGTGTTTTAGGAAGGGGATCTGTACCGTAGAGGTGAGGGACTATGAACAAAGGTTTGGCAATTTCTGAAGGATTAATTTTGGTGTCACTCCCTCACTTATTGCAATGGGAACTATTAGAGACTTTCTAAGTTAGTGCTCTACCTGCTGCACCAGTAAGGAAAAAAAAACATTGAGTAACCATTAACTGTCACCTGCATGTAGCATTGTTTACTGACAGTTGATAAAATAGTTTCTGAGCTATCTTGCAGACTAGGTGAATTATCTCAGACTGTCTTACCAGAATGTTGGCATTTAAATTTTTTTGGCGGTTATTCCATATAAGGGTAAATTAGCACCATATTTAACACATGCAATTTGTAGTTATGAAGTTGAATAAATTGGTGGATATTACAGTTGAGGGTTAATGATACAGTAAAATTAACAATCCAAGAACTTTAGTGTACCTTGTGATGATTGACAAGGCTACTGCAGTGCTCACTAATGCACTAATTATAGTTGGTTATTCTGGTTTTGCTGACTGGGGCAACCAATGTAGTTGGAGTTAATAATGTATGCCTCGATTGTTTTGTTTTTAAGACTTGAGGTTCTTACAATGATGCAAAGGGCAGCACAGTGTTTATGCTTCATGTTACAAATGATATACACTTAAAACAATGTCTGTTCCTCTGCTAAAAATAACTTGTCATTTTAGTCACCATGCACACATAAAGGTTTATATAAAAATGTACATACAGTTATACATTCTCTTACATTCAATCACCTTTACACACACACAGTCTTATGCACTTACCCGTACTCTACATATTCAGTACGTATAGCATTGCTCACCACTGACAAATTTGGCACTGCATACAATGGTTGTTTTGGTGTTCCTATGGGTAAGGTATGGTTCCAACTTTAAATATAACTTATAATGCAAATACGTGGATCATTGAGAATTTTAGTTTTTACTTTGCTGGTACTGTATAGCACAGTGATGTATAATTATAGTTCAATAAAAAAATGACACCTTGGACATAGATTGGGAAGGACAGTGTAATGTATTTTGTTTGTAAATTTGATAATTATTCCACAAACACCAGTGCCTGAATTAGCTGGTGTTTGTGGAATAATAGCTGTAATCACTAATGGTTCATGGACAAGCTAAGAAGTAAATGTTAAATTTTTTGGGATCATGTGAAGATTAGGCATCTAACTTACTTCTCCTTAAGATTAACCACCCTAACACAAACCTAACCTCATCTGAAGTAACTAGAGATGCTGCACAGGATAGCAAATTTTACTATCTAGCCAGATGCCGGATAGACCGGATATTAAGAAAAATATCTGGAAGAATATCGGATAATTAAGGCTATTGATATTGAAACCGTTAATTAGCCAGAAAATCTGAATATAAAATTGTTACTATAAAATTGAGGTTCCCTCTCCCCTGCATGTCCCACATTTTCTCACATACACCTGTTCATAGAAATCTTAGGAAAACTGTCAAAATCTCTAAAATAACAAATAAGTCAAACGTTAGATCATAATACTGTACACACACTGAAAGTTCTCAATTAGTGATAGTGTAATTCGAGTTTCATTGCGGAGAGTCACACACAGTCAGTCAGTACTGCCCAACATGATAGAGTGGAGGTAGCACTTACATCAACGCACAGGAGATAGCACTGAGCATAAATGATACAGGAAGGTAGCACTCTGCTAATGCTCACCCCCTCACTCCCCTGGATGCTTTGCTGCTGTTTATCACCATATTTTCTACTGACATCATAAATAGTTAAAAATAATTAAGAGGCATCTCACCAACATTTGTAGAAAGGCAGAACACTGCCAAGAGAATAGGCAACTCTGAAACCCTCTCAGATTTAAGATACCCTGTAATACCCACAGGGGGGCGGGGCAGGAAATCCTTTGAGAAAAATTAAATGTTTCACTACAAATGGACATTGAAAAGATAGTGATATCAGATGCAATAAAAAAATAATATAAAAGTACTGTACAGTATACTGTAGTGAACTCAAACGTGGTGGAGGAGGTAGAAAACCTATAAATTTTTTCTCATTTTTTTAAATGGCAGTGATGTTGTTAGTGATGATATCGTCTTGTCATTTTAAAATGGCAGTGATGCTTAATGGGAAGAAGACAAAATGCTGTACTCTATCGAAGGTGATTACTTGTTATAGATTTGAAAATAAGATCTTAGATGATTATCCTTCTTCAATCCGACACTGGCTTGTAAAGCATTGCTTGGGTGCCTAAACTTCACATGATGTAATAATTATTATAATATCTGACAGCACATGCACATACAGACACACATGCAGCAGAAGGAAAAGAAGACTTTAGGCTTAAGGATAATAAGAGCAGTAATATGGCACTTCAATTCCCTACTGTACATTCTCACCCTTTTTCAGACAGTCACTATAGATAATATCTGGTAAATATGTATCACTGACAGTCTTCTCACAAAGAGTTGATGATTTATATTCCATGTGACCTTGTGTTTCTGTGGTCATCACTCCTATTAAATTGTATATGTTTGTCTATGAATGAGTATTTTTTTGTGTGTGTAAAAGTGTATTAGTGTTTTGTGTGTATTCATATACAGGAGAGCTTCATTTTGAAATTCACACGCGGTGTGTCCGCTTTTGGTAAATCCAATGAAACTCCCCAATTTATATACTTGTGTAAATCGCACCATTTCTTTTTTTTGTAGCATTCTGTACTGAAATTGTAGTGCAGGTTAGTGTGTGGCAATGTTTCTGTGTTTATACAGTATATACTGTATAGTACTGTATGGTACTTGCAGGTATAGTATGCAGATACAGTGTCCTCAATCTAACACAATTGCCCAGAGGGTCGCTCATAATCAATCCATTGTTTCAATGGGATATTGGTAATTGGTTCCAGCTCACAAAAAGTACATACAAAGGAAAAAAATGCAGTAAAAGTACACTTACTTTGAGGTGTATGTAGAAGGCTCTGGTTGATGATGATGATGGGAATTAGAAGTGGGGTGGAGGAGAAGGGAGAAGAAGGGGATGGAGGAGCAATCACCTTTCAGGGGACCAATGCTTGATGCAGTAATTTCACACCAATAAAATTTTAAGTTCACTAGGTGTAATTCAAGATTATTTTATTTAAATCAACACTGCACTGTATATATTATCAATATGTTAACTAAATTTCAGAATGACCAATAATTTTAATGTAAAAATGCAAAAATATTCAGAACACCAACAAAATAGATGTTCCTCCACTGTAAACAAAGCCAAACTAACCTGTGCTGAGTCAGCGGCTGAGGGCTAAAAAACTAGTTCCTGTACTGCATATATTATCAATATGTTAACTAAATTTAAAATTACTAATAATTTTAATATAAAAATTGCAAAAATATTAAAAGCACAACTTTCTTGATATTTACTCCACTGGAAACGAATGTAAACATAGAACAGATTACTGAATTGGCAGACTAGCCCATCAGCTGATGCTCACAACAAAATGTGATGTTCGTAAGGATTTCGTTAATCAAATTCTGTTCGTTGACCGAATTGATGATTCTTATGGAAGGTAATTCGTTAACCGAACCGGCTCGTTAACCGGCGACCACTGTAATATGTCGGATAAGGTGCTACTGTATATTGATTTAAAAATATGGCTATCCAACCACAAAATATGAAAATAAGAGGCAGAAATTTATAATTGATTACTCAGTTATGTTGATATGGAGGAAGAAATTGATGAATCTATGCCTCTGTAACACACATGCCATCAAGAACATGGCAATGACCACACCTCAGGCCTTACACAACAGAGGAATTTAATAGTGTTGTCACACCCAGTAATCTTGATAATAGCCATGAA